>NW_006438906.1:4229261-4247760 GCF_000325575.1 Pteropus alecto
TCATGTTGCTTCAACTCAATTAACCGACAGCCAAGGCTCAGCATTATCTATTCCCAAATGAGCCCCCAACCAAACTTTCCTCTCTGAACCAACACTGCAGTCAAACTAGGCCACTTCCATTTCTCTCGCTCTTATGTTTGCTCTGTACCCCTGGGACTCCCCACCCTAACTTATAGTCCCATGTATACAATCCAATTCTGCCTGGTCTTCTAGGCTGGGACTCCGTACCATCTTTTAAAAGAAGTTTTACCTGGTTCTTTCCACCAAAATCAATCTTCCTTGCTCTCCACACATATCTTGCTCCTTTCTCTGTTCTTCTCCTAGGGTACACCTTTTCTCTCACCTTGGAGACACACCTTGACCCTGCACTACCTGAGAAGCTTCATCAGGTATACTTCATTTCCAACCTCATCGCTTTGCCATCTAAAGCTCCAGGGTCCCCTCTTCCACACAGGCACTCACTCTATCCATAAATATTCACCGAATGTCCTGGACTAGAAAGATCATCCATAACAGCTGGCACACACACAAACTGTAAAATCTGATGATTACTCAGTAAACTCCAGATATTTACACTACAGGGAAAGTGGTAATAAAGATGGATTTTGTGGCCTCACAGCCTCACTTATGGAAGCAAGGCTGAGATGTGGGGAGACACAGCAGGAGAACTCAAACAGGAACCGCTGCCCAGAGCTCTGAACCTAGTCTGAGAGTTCCTGGGCATGACATGAGCCACACACTCAGTGGCCACTATGGAGCATGGGATTGACCCAAACTTTGAGGACAACTGTGACACATTACCATTGCCCTTCCTTAACTTTACTTCAGGAAAGGAGAATTGTTAAAATAAAGTTTAGCCCTCAGCCTCCCTGTGACATAAAAATATATATTTGGTCTCTGTCCTCGGTTTCTAAAACAGAGTTCCCAAAACCCTTTCAATTTCCTTAGTGATTAGGAGGCTAGGATCACCTTTTGTTCTAATATTTGGTCTATGACTCACACAAAGCATCTAAAACCCTTCTAATTTCTTGGGTGATAGGAGCATCCTTTGCTCTAATGTGGCGACTCCTGGATGAAGGCTGGTCCTAGCTGAAGGCTGATCACCAGAAAGACCAAACACGATTAGAAGCTTGGAACTTTCAGCCCCACCTCTCCCAATCTCCTGGGAGAGGAGAGGGGCTAGAGATTGAGTTAATAATCAATCATGCTTACATGATGAAGCCTCCATAAAAATCCCTAAACTATAAAGTTCAGAGAGCTTTCAGGTTGGTGAACACATGGCAGAGCTGGGAGGGTGACACATCTGTGGAGGGCATGGAAGCTCTGTTCCCCTTCCCCATACCTTGCCCTATGTACTGCTTCATCTGGCTATTCGTCTGTAGCCTTTGTAATATCCTTTATAATAAATGTAAACAAATGTTCTCCTGAGTTCTGTGAGCAATTCTAGCAAATTATCAAACCTAAGGAGAGGGTCATGGGAACCCCGAACTTAGAACCAGTTGGTCAGAAGCACAAGTGACAACCTGGGACTTGCAATTGGCATCTGAAGTGGAGGCAGTCTTGTGGGACCAAGCCCTTAACCTGTGGGGTCTGTGTTAACTCCAGACAGTTGTTATCAGAATTAAATTAAACTGTCAGTGTCCCAGTGTCCACAGAGAACTGGAGAATTGCTTGATGCGGAAAAAATGACACTCGTTATCAGAAGTATTCTGAAAATAAAAGAAAGTGTTTTTTCTTTTACTCCTGAAATCTACTAGCAAGTCTACTACCAGCCTCTCCCATCCGGAGGAAGGCTTCTAATATAGAAGAAAGGAAAGAAGGAAGAAAAAGAGAGAGGATGGAAAGAGACAGTAGGGAAAAGGAAAGACAGGATTTACATAACAACGTGTACTTAGGGCTACCACTTCTTGAATTCTGGTCTGGTGTGATGGGTTACAGCTAACTGCTACAAATTTTCATATATCCAGCTAAAACTGACATTTTTAAAGTAAGGAAACTGACACTCTCTGGTTATAAAGTTAAACACTCAATTCTAACTTTTCTAAAAGGGCTCCTCAGAGCCCTGTAGGACCTTGATTTGAGGTCTGGCTTGGCTTTATAAAAATACTCTCTTTCAGACCTAATTCAGCTGACTGGGTCAAGAAGGTCTCTTAGATGAAGGCCACGGTGTGAGCAAATTGGCCAGTGGGGAAGAGTGCTTCGCAAAGGCTTTAGAATTTTTTTTTTTAAATAGAGTTTAAGTCTCTCAAAACTTTGACATACCGTTATTTAATCCCTTATTTTATTTCAAAGGAAACTTAATTTAAACAACGTGCTATTGTAATTAAATAAAGGACTCAGTGATACAAACACCAAAATTCTTGTTTGAAAGTAAATCTTTCCTGGCTTCCAGGACTGCCAGGGAATTTTTAAAAGAACTGTGGCAGCTTAGGGCTAAGAGTTTTCACAGAGCCAGAGTGAGAAAATTAACCAAGAATTCATCATCTGAGCACATTGTGTGGAGCCTGAGATGGATGAAACTCACTCTCCTTATCCTCATGCATTCTAACTACATGTGTAGATTAAGCAGTGACATTTCTGAGGAAACTCAGAAGTCTCAGCAATTCTTCATTCACGGTGAGTCCACAGCACAGTGTATCACGTTTATTAAAGAAGAGCCACACAGTGTTCTATAAATCCCAACACTCAGTAAACTCCACATGGAAAATTTTCTGGGAACTTCAGCTGTGTTAGTTTACCACCAGAGATGCTTCATCCAGCCACTGACAACCAATATGATTGGGTTGAGGGTTATTCTCCTAGAAAAATGTGAAGTTTTAAATGGAAACACAGAACAGAATGAGGATGTTTGAAGAAATTGAAAAACAATAAAGACCGTCTCAACAGCAAAGGACTGAACCACTGCCTGGGAGAAAAATAGATAAATTACTCTCCAGTGCACCAGGAAATGCTGATTATTTTCTGAGTTGTAGGAGTGCTGCACAAATACAGGGTCATTTGCTATATGCTCAACCAAGGGCCTAGAATCCACACTTACGTCTGGTTCCAATTATGTGTAAGAATTTAATGGGTCAGCCCCAGAAAAGGCCACCACCCAAACACTGTCGACAGTGAGGCAAACAGAGACTTGGAGGAAGAGAAGGGTGCTAAGACCATAAGAGGCTATGCTGAAAAACAAACTTAGTTCCCTTCCCACCTGGATGGTTGGGTGTCCTCTTTGAGATATGGCCATGTTAGTTTCCTACACGTACACATGGTGACACCACCATTTTATCGCAGCTCAGTACTAAAGGTTTAGGAATTGATGATAGCCCACTCATAAGGCAGAGGACAAGTGTCTTCCATCATCACTCCCCACTAATCAGGGAAAGTCTCGTATCCTAATGGCCCCAGAGGTCCAGGGAGAGTATGGAAGGGCCGTGCCTCTTGCCTGTGATATGAAAAGTCATGTCCCAGAAAGTCTGTTCAAGTTCATGGGCAAGAAAGTCAGTTCAACAAAGTTATCAGTCAAGAGCAGGATGTGGAACGAAAAGGTAGGTTAAACAACCAGTTTAACCTACCTTGGAAAGAGGAAAGAGAAGAGAAGTGGGCAGACCAACAGGACCTAGGTAAAATCTGAATGCTAATTACTAAAACATGGGTTTTAGTGGGTGAAAACGTCTCAGTTAAAAGGACTTTGTAGGGACAAAGATCTCCATATACTCAGCCTACAGCAACAATAATAATAGGTAACATTTATTAAGCACTTACTATGTGCCAGACACCTTTCTAAGGGTTTTGTGTATTAGCTCATTTAATCTTTACAACACAGCTTCCTGAAGTAAATATCATCATCATCATCCCCCCTTTTCAGGTAAGGAAATCAAGGCACAGACAGGTTGAATATTTTCCAAGTCACCCTGCTAGCAAGTAGAAAAGCTGAGATTCCAACCCAGCAGTTTGGCTCCATAGTCCATGAGTTTAATCAACAAGCTGCTAGGCTCTTTAGGGCCTACTGCCCAGCAAGAGTCTTTATCTTTGTATCACTAACAAGATATTTGAGGCTCAGACAACAATCCCACACTGTGGCAGGATTATGATAGAGGTGGGTTAGTGTCCAATCCTGAGAGTAGAACTCACTCTCTTTACCCCACATGGTGGACCCCAGAGCCTAAGAGACAAGCCATGCCCAGGAACAGAGTCACCAGGAGGTTTCCTTTCTAGAAGAATAGAAAGCTGCGACCATGGGCGAAAGAGCCCCATGTTCCCTCTTGGATCATGATACAATCAGCTCAAACTTACAGTGTTCAGTAAAATCTAATTTCAGGGTCAGTATTAAACGAGCAAAGCTTTCAGAGGATAGTCAAATAGAAGAGTTATTAAAGGCATTAACTAAAAGATAAGTGGAAAAGTTGAGCATGAAAGTAAAGACATCTCATAAAATGGTTAACTAGAAAAGGATTTTAAACATCGTAAATATTCACACTTTGAGCATCCCTAAATCTTTGCATAACTATTCCAAAATGAGTCTTACTATGAGGGGTTTCAAACTTTCAAAGGCTATAAAAAGACTTGAGTGTTTTTTTCCATGTGCTTGTTTTTGAGCAGAGCTTAGGAATTGTCTGGCAAACCCAAAATGAACCATATTTTCCCTCAATGGATGTACCAGGATTTGCCCTCATTTCTGATCTAAAGTCCTCATTCTTGCCTATTTAGCACACTCAACAGCACCTCTTCATCTAAGTATGTACTGAGCCCCAACTGGGCACTGTATTAAGGGTCAAGGCAACAGAGGGGCCACACACAAAACTCTCCCCCATAAAGCTTTCAGTCTAATGGGCAAGGCAAACAGGAAACAAGAGAACATTTGCAGATTGTGGTTAACAGCATGAAGGAAATATATGGGAGTGTCTGATAGATAATAACAGAAGGAAAGTCTGCTTTGGGATGGATGACTGAGAAGAAAGTAAAAAGTCTGGACATTTGAAAAAAAAGAACATTAAATGATGGAATTTTTTTAAATTCAACTTTTAGTGCTCATTTAGATCAAGCACATCACTTGTATTTACCTCTATTGCCTAGAGAACTAAGGCTTGGATTTGCATGTGAGGATATGATCTTCAGCTTACCAGTCTTCAAATAAAATATGACTCCGAGTCTATGGCCATGCCACCCTGAACAAGCCCGATCCTGTCTGATCTTGGAAGCTAAGCAGGGTTGGGCCTGGTTAGTACTTGGATGGGAGACCACCTAGAAAGACCAGATGCTGTAGGCATAAAAAATAAAAAAATAATAAAATAAGAGATTGTAAACTGGCAAGGTCCCTGCAATCTGTGAGGTCAACCAAGCGTTTTCTCGCCTAAAATTACATACATACATACATACATACATACATACATACATACATACATACATACATAAATACTTTGACCTAAAGTTTAGACATTATCTATGAATACAGATAGAAGTAATTTCCTATGTTGAACATGGCTTAAAGGTCATTTGTTGTTTGGTCGTTGAATTATGTGTTCTTATACTGTTGTACTATAAAAATCAGGAGGACATTTGTTTTAAGTTATCAGATAATTTGAATCTTGGCAGCTTCCACTCAGCTATATGTAGAGCCAGAGTCTCTCAGTTGTAAGCAACTCTCTTAGACACTTTCTAAAGCTGTGTTAGCGGCTTCAGGCATGTTGGACAATGTGCCAAGAACAAATGGAGACGCATCAGTAAGGAAAAGTATATGGTAGTGATATATTCAGAAGACTAAACCCAAGCCTGCACACCCAACAAGGGAAGGTCCTGGTGGGCACTGCTAAAACACAGTAGTAATCTTACCTTCGTGAAAAATAAACCAACTATGAGACAACAATACAACGTGAAAGTTTCTAGAGCTGCATTTCTAAGTCGCTTGCCTAGAAATATGGCATGTATCAGTAAAGAAACTGGTTTGCTGAGGTTAAGTGTGAAATTAAGTAGTGTTACTTGTTGTTTTAAAGTACTGATTCATTAAATGGGTTGCATGGAGCACTCACATAGGATGATGAAGAGAGAGGGGGTCTTGGAATCCATCTGGACATTCACTATGAATGCAATCACATTAAAAGCCCGATAGTAAAGAAATCTGTTAAACCTGGCATTTCTCAAACTAATCAACCATGGAAACTTTTCCTTTGTAACATTCTGTTGTCACTTATCATTCTTTTGACTGCCAAGTATCTAAAGCAGTTTCCTAGGTTTAGTGAATTCTGAACTATGTGAGTCTTACTGGAAGGCAAGGCCCACCTCTCACCACAGAAGGTAAAAGGCAGATAGTCGCCCTGCCCTCACTTCCTGGGAACGTGGGTATCACATCAGGGCCAGTTGGTTGTTCGCTCTTGGAACTTTGAAGTAAGCAGCGGAGAAGCAGGAGCAGTAGAGACTCTTTCTGGTGGCTGTGATAGGTACAAAGTTCAAGTTCAGAGCCATTGGAGAAGAAAAGTGTTAAGTGTCTACAGGTAGTGGCAGTGGTGTCCCCACCAGGCTGTCCCCCTGGCACGGTTTTGGCTGTGATTTTGGCTTTGTCTCTTAGCTCCTAACCATTTTCTCACCCTGTTCTCCAGTCTTCTCATTAAGACTATGATTCTGAGTATCCTTTTCCTATTTAAGTTATCTAGGGTTAGAGTCTGTTGCCTGTAAATGAGAATTTTGATATTACTTGTCCTTTAATATCTGACAGAACTGGTTTTTAGAAGAACTTCAGAACATGCAGCATTCTCATGCAATATAACAAACCAAGTAAGTTGAGTACTATGATGATAGTATAGTATATCAGTATGCCTTTACCTTGGCAACCAGATTCATTAATACAGTTTCCAAAAGCAATTTACTACTAGGCACACAGTTTAATGGGGAAAAAGCCTCAGAGAGAATTTCATCTCACTCCCAGATTATTAAGTAGGTCTCTTGTAGACACCACCTCACTTCCTCTGATTTGACCATGACCCCTCCTCCTTGACCTTCCCCCTCACGACAATCATTTAGTATTGACCCTTCCTTTTGTTCTTAAATATAATCTAACCGCCCTTCCCCCACCAGCCTCAGTGCTAGTGTGAGTTTTGTTCTGATCATGTGTGCTGCAAATCAAAAAAGAAATGATAATTGTGCAAGAAAGAGATGTTTCATCCAACAGAAGATTTTAGGCTATTGAATTCAAAAAATGCTGAAATTCGAAAGGAAATACATCAGACAAAGTTTTCTAGGAGCACGACCCAAGTTGAAATGGACCATCTAAGTAGCAACAGGATTTAGAATCCTCCGATATCACTGACAAAGGGCTGAGAGATCCAAGCATATAAATGTTAGCACTGGAGATATAGTTTTTTTCCTTTTTTCATTGGTGAAAATGAACTCACATATTCCTATCATATATTTCTACTTAGTAATATCACATCATGATGGTAAATTTGACATATTTCTCCCTAGTCTGGGTGACTTCTGGGCCTCTGTTTCAAATACCCCATCATCAAATCTGATAACATTCTATATTGCTAATTTTATCATCTTGATCTAGCATTTCACTTGTGATAAGGGACCAATAATGAATGAAATGGGATTTTCTGCTCATAATAAGGAAAACTTTAATCTCTGAGCATAGCTCCTATCATCAATACATGTTGGGTAACTGTGGCTTCCCCACCTTGCCCCACCCCCTTATCCTAATGGTTTTTATAAGAAAATGAGAAGTTATATACTGTGCCTTTTTTAAGACCTTGACTAAAACAAAAGAATTCTAGCAAGTTCTTAGTTTTGTACTTTTCATTCGAAACATATGCAACCAAAAATTTCAGCTTATTCAGAGAGATGATACTTTGAGATATTAACTAAGGTGTTCTTTCCCTTCCCCTTTGTCATCTCTCCCTTGGGCTGCAAACATTTTTCCAGGGATGGTAGAAGGAAGGTTAAGATCCAAAAGAAAACAGAACAAAAACATACAATTCTTAAGTATACAGCTCAAAAGCCAAGGGTTCAATTGCCTTTTTCTTTTTTAAAAAAGAGAATTAGAAAGTAGATGTATGAGTCAGAACTGGAGTCATCTTCCTTTCAGCCATCCACCATGGATCTGATAAGTACAAACAGCTCACCAGACCACCAGTCAGAAGTTACCAACTCTAAGTACCGCATAACACAAGGCACAGCTCAAGGGATGGCAGAGCAAATGACATTTCAGTGAACAGCCGCCTTCCTAAAGACCTGAGGGGTAATGACATTTATAAAAGAGGGGGAAAATCCCAAATATAATTAAATTTTTAATCTAAAATGATTTAAAAATTACGAAAGTTGACTGAGTTTATCTGAAAGGACAAGATTCTATTTTCTGTATTAGGAAGAGTGGAAGCTCAAAGCCAGAAATAACATTTTATGATCGAAAGAAATTACTTCATTTTACACACCTGAACTTGAGAATTGTGACGTTTGTACCTATTTTACTTAGATTTACTGAACGGACCTAGGTCTGAGTGCAATCCAATCAGAACTGGTCTTTCTGATCAACTTGACCTCAAGTCCTCAAAGATTGTGGAACAAGGAAAAGAAAAGAAATGGGGAAAGAAGCTGTGGAACAAAGCGGCACCTGGAAAAGTTATAAGTCCAAGTTGGAAACAAGGGAAGAAAGGAAATGGGAAGAATGCAAAGAAGAATGTGTCATCATCTGTCTTCTCTGAAGTCCCAACGGAGACAGATTCCCTTGCTCATCACTTATGTAGGCTCTAGGATAGCGCAAGAAAGGTCAGGAGTTGGGGGCAAGTGAAAAGATGGCTGCAGATGGTCTGAGAGAGCTGGACTGCAGGCAGGCTTTGCAGGAGGCATCTAGCTTGGATACAGTGACTTTGAGAAATTCACGAGTAAAACACTTCCACATACAATAGTATAAGAAATACATGTGGTGAATTGGGTAATAAAACAAACCTCAAGACTGCCTTATATTTGAGCTGACAGAGTGATATTATCATCACCCTGGATCAAAAATCTGATAGCTCATTCATTTCTGGTATTCTGGCCCAGTTCCAGTACAGGTGATTACATTCTACTTATCTAACTCCCTCTGGAACATCTATGAAGTATGTTTCCCATCCTTTCTGGCCCCTGGTTATTCCCTATTCTAAATCTCTAGTACTCTAGGGGATGGTAAGCCATGGTATGCTAGTATTTATCATCTACCTTGAGATCTCTGAATGAGAAGTGCTATAAAAGTGAAAATTGATCTTAGCGAGAGCAAGCAAGCATTCCTTATGTGTTAAGCAATCCCAATCATTTCCCCTTGCATAGATCTCTCCTCCTTATTTGCAAGTACTTCACATTTATCTTGATCTTTTCCTGCTTCCCTCACTGTAAGCTTCTCAAGAATAAAGAGTGTGCCTTCTCTTTCTTTGGTAGCTTTCAGCAAATAATAAATATGCTGTGAAGCTTGGTGACAGATTACTTAATCACATGTTCACAAAGCCACAGGCAGAGTCCTACCTCCTAGGGCTCGTCATGAACTCATATCCCAGAACCCTCCTCACCTATTCTTTTTTCCAATCTATCTAAACTAAAATAGCTATTAAACATTTTTTTTCTTCTCTATCTGACATGGACAAAATTATACAGTAAAGGGGAAAATATGAAAGGATGGATAAATAACATGAGGAAGATTAAAAAAAAGGGAGAGCCTGTAAAAGGGTGATGCTTAGTGGGTACTTATAAACATTTCTGAATGTGTGTTCACACCCATGAATGAATAAAGTGATCAGTCAACTAATGGAGGTATGCATGTTAGGGCCCTTTGTGGCTGCAGTGACCGATACCCAGAAAATGTATTGGCCTCAATTCAGAATTCAGGGAAAGCCACACCCCACAGACTGCACTCAGGGCAGGTGTTTGCAGCTGGGCCTCCAGAGTGAAGGGAACCAAGCATACTTTGACGATCTCTCAGTGCTATGTCTGCATATCAGCTTCATTCTTTTTCGTTTTGTTAATACTCTAGAATAGGTCTCCAATAGTTCCCAAATGTTATAATTGGTTTACCACCCGGAGAGAGACAGATCTTAACATGAGCCCCAAGTCCAAATGACCTAGGATGTTCCTCTCTGGCCCAGGTAGGGTCAGTAGTCCACCCCAGGACTGTAGGACATCACTACCAAGAAAATGTGAAAGGGGGAGACAGGGTGAGGATGTTGCTGGGTATATAATCCCCAAGGTCAAGGACTAACTAGAGGAGTAAGCCAAGATCTAAGAATGGACTAAACAAAAGCTACTGACCATATAGAATTGGGTGCATCTTAGCCTAATATTCTGGTCATGGAATAAAAAAAAAAAAATGTCAACGGCTTGGACTTGTCTCTGTTGCCTCTATAAATCCACCACTTTGCTAGATGGGGACAGCCTCAGGGGACAGTGGAGAACCATCCAGCGCTCACCTAAGGGGCTTTTGCAGATTCCTGGGGTACGCGCTCACGCCCGGGCATGCCAGGTCTTGTGCTTGTCAATGTGAGGAGATTTTGGGAAAAGAGACAATGAGTGAAGGAGAGAGGCAACAACAGGTGCAAGGACGTGGATGGGGAGGCCAGGGGAGGGGTGGGGTGTTGGCATGGACGACAGAGAGGGTGCACGTACTGCCGACCCCAAAACAGATCAAGTCTTTAGGTTCTCTTTAGCCCTGCAGCTCCCAAATCTTTTCAGAACTTCCAAGCCCAAGTCTCCTCCAAGCCATGCTGCCATGAGGTAGTGAGATGATCAGGAACGGTCTGGATTTTTGTCCTGCTTTCAGCACGTCACTTATATCTTTAGCTTTGACTCCCCTCTTTGTAAAATTATAGTCTGGTTTATAGTCTTCTTCTCTCTCTACAGTTATAGTTTTTATCCCCGTGATAAGAGCTGAACTTGGCAGTGGGACGATGAATCAATTAGCAGGTAACATTGCAGCAAGCAAGCTGCAAGGAGGGAGAAAATCTTTTTAAAATCTTTTGAGGTTGCATTAAAATCTACTGTTGCTCCTGCCTCTCTAGCAAATTCTGACCAAATTTCCTTGTCATCCCATAACTGTGACTTTTTTTTACTTTGGTAAGAGTCAAAAATTTTGAGGCCTTACACAAACACTGCAATGATTTTAGTTTCACAAGCCACAGTATAAAAGGCACTGGTCCCGGGGTGATTAACTGGGGTTTTGTAGGCACTGTTTCAAACCAGCGTTGTGCTACGTGTATTCAGTTACTGCACTTATGATTTCATTAGCTTCTCTGATAAATAATGCAACAACTTTAATGATGCATTTCCTCTTTTAAAAAAACCCACAGTGGAAACTCCATTTCATAAAGCAAGGAAGAACAATGACTTCTGTTTAATTTTTATTACTTTTAAATTAATCCGTAAGGTTTTAAGAAGTGAAAATCACCTCCAGTGGAGAAAAAAAAAAGGGAAGACAAAAAGGTTAACCTGTTTAAAAGGTGCAGTCATTTCTGGGTGAGTGCAGAATAGATATAGGTCAGGAATCAGCATGAAAGCCCCACCTTCCTCAATTGAGTCCTTTCTAGATCACAAAAGGAAAGTGGTCCTGCCAAATTAAAACCCTCCATAACAATAAAACCTGATTTAATGCAGTCATTATTTTTCCATTAAATCTGAATATCATCTAATGCATGGATGTTATTTTAAACCTCCCACACTAATAGCAAATCTAGCATTACTTGTAAATCAGACCTAAACGTTCCATCACTTGTCATTACTGCTATTGACAATCACAATACTTCATCCCCAAGGGCACCATGCCCTCAACCCCTGACTCCAGAGATGGGGAGAAAGAATAGAAGAGATGTATTTTAATTTTGAACAGAGAGCTGCTTACTGAAGTGTGGAGGTTGGGTCAGTAACACCCTGGAGGTCTCAGTTTAATTTGGTTCAACATGTAACCCTTTCTTTTCCAGGTCACACCAGGATGAAAAAAATCCAAGGCTTGGGTTACGAACAACCCAGAAAAGAAAAACCTGTCTATGTATTTAAACCGGAGGGGATTTAGGGCTGGGAATTGGTGACACGGGGGTGGAAGTGAATGGGAGAGCTGAGAAGCCAATGGGAGATGGTGGTGCAACCCAGAGATTGGCAACCAGAGGCAACTGTTGCCACATCTTGGCTGAATGACAGAAGGAAGTTGAAGTGGCACCAGGACCCTCAGGGCAGAGATGCTGGAAGGATTATGGAACCACATCAGACCTGGAACCACACAGTGGGATTTGGAGTCATGGACCCAGAGGAGACATCACCAGTGCTGTGTGACCACAGTGTGACAGCTCTCAATCAACCTTAAATCGCAAGATCTTCATATGCTATCCTTCAACCCAGATTCTATGGTATGATGGGTATCACGGTCAAGTCGCAAGCACTTAGCCCGCCCTCTACGGAGAAGCCATAGGGTCTGAGAGGACTTTTCTGTACCCCAGGCTCCAAGCTCAGGCCTCGATTTGTTCTGCCTAAGCTCCCTACACCATGATGACTGGTTCAGGGATGTGCACACAACACAGGCTTGGCCAGTCGGAGCACACATCACCTTCATCATAGTGATTGATTCAGGGAGAACTGGTGTCCTAAGAGGGCATTTGCTCTGCAAATGGAGGAAAGAGAAGCTATGGATGACAAAACGTGGCCCTGGGACAGGTTTCCAGCCTGGAGATAAAGCAGTCACCCAGAGGAGGGCAGAAGTGAGAATCACAGAAAAACCAAGCCATAGCCCTGCCGTGTGATCCTGGGGGACAAATCAACACTGCCGCCTGCCCACAACTTTACAATTACATGATACAACAAATTCCTTTATGGTTTAAACCATTTGAGTTTTCTGTTGTTTGCAACAAGAATCCTAACTGATACAGAGAACCAGGTGCTTCTTCAAGTATTTGGCACATGATAGATTTTAATAAACAATTGCTTACTACTTACTTCTATTAAGATATTTATACCAAGCTCCAAGGGAACTGGGATGGAGGTGGTCTGGCTCAGCTAGCATGACATTGTTTTATATCTGATTCTCAATATTTATAAGCCACATCAAACCTGTCTCCAACACAAAACATGCATCCCATTCCTCTCAACCTCAGGGTGGTTTATACGCCACTTTTCATCAGTGTTTACGTTCTATTATCTTAATCCACAAATCAGACATTATTATCAGTGTTTTATCCAATCATTATGTGTTTATATTGACTTTTACATTTACCAATTTGTATGATTTCCCTTCCTTACTGTATCTCAGATCTTCTATCTGGGATTATTGTCATTTTCCATTATGAAAATATCTAATAGACATTTTTCTAAATTTCTTTTACAGACATCTGTGAGTGATAAGCAGATTTTTTATTGTAAATATCTTCGAAAGATAATTTCATTAGATATAGAATATAGTAAATACATATTCACTAGAAATAGATTTGTGATTTTATCACTAGATATTTATTATTTATATATAATAAATATATCACTAGATATTTATTATTTATCACTAGATATAGACTTATTATTTTACTGTCTTTTGGCCTCCATTGACACTATTATGAGGTCAGTTATAAGTCTCACTGTCATTCTTTTGTAACTGATTTGTCTTTTCTTCCTAGCTTCTTTTGATTTTTTTTTTATCTGTCTGCGGTTTCGTTGTTTCTAGATCTGGATTTTTCTTTATTTATCTCATCTGGGATTTATTGGGCTTCCTGAAACTGAGAATTGGTATTTTTCAATTCTTAAAATACTAAGCCATTTTTGACTTTGAATGTTGCTTCTCCCTTATTCACTCTATATCCTTCTTGGATTCTTATTAAATACATGTTTTCCATCCCTATGTCTTTTTCTTGTCTTTTCTTTCTTTCTTTCTTTTCTTTTTTTTTTTTCTGTAGTCTATACAATTTCTTCAGCTGTACCTATCAGTGCACTTATTCTCTCTTCAGCTGTGTTTTATTGATGTTTAAACCATGCAATTCCTCTTAAATATCAACTGTAATGTTTTTTCAGTCTTAGAAGTTTCTTTTCACTCTTTTTCATATTTGCTTGGTAATTTTAATAGTCTCTTTTTCCATAATAATATTCCATTCTCTTTTTTAAACTTCTTTTTATTCTCTCTTACCTTATATTCTATTACACCCACTTAATTCCACCTCAGCCATCCTGACCTCCCTTCTGTGCAAAGCATACTCCCACCTCCAAATATTTGCTCTAACTAATCACTCTGTAGAATCTTTACACTTGCCTCCAAGAAATGAATATGACTTACTCCTTCACTTCCTTCAAGTTTTATTCAAATGTGACCTTCAAATGTCATACATACTCCTTAATGCCCACTCCTTGCTTTATTTTTCCCCTGTAGCACCTTTTACCTTCAAAGACTATAGAGTTGATATAGTTAACCTGAGTGTAAATGCTAAAGGCAGAGATATTTTCTGGTATTTTTTCATTACTGTATCTCCAGTACCTAAAATAGTACCTGACACTTAGAAGACACAAAAGTATTTGTGAATCGATATTAAAAACACTTATTTTACTTGCTGTGTTTGATCATCTTGATTCCCACTTTTATTCATGATGCTTGAGCTCAAGTTCCTTGGATTTCTGTATGTGAATTATTTGACACTTAGGTTGAAGCTATGTTAGCCCAGAGTTACATTCGTTTCTGCCAGGCCTTTTGGATTATGAGAAGTTCATGACCTTACTTATATATTTGTTTCTCAGGCTGCATACAACATAGTTGCGAGACTGATAAGTCAAAAACTATCAGAAATACAAATAGTGAGAAACTAATACATCTCTTTCAAGGCACGTCTTGAAGGCAAAAAATAAGTGAGTATATAGAATAATTAACTACATATATAAGAACTTACATCTCTGAATACAAAAATGTTTTTATTTGTATGTTCAAAATAAATCAAATACTTGGTCACAAAAAAAATTTTTTTATAAAATTGAAAAAGTAAGAGTTGTAGAGGTCACATGCCCAATTATAAGCTTAATAATATTAATAATAATGATTTAAACTACCAGTAAATTAAGAAACACTCCTATTTGAAATTTCAAACTATCTAGAGGACTATTAAAATGAGACTATAAGAAAATCTGTGGGACAGAGAAAAAGCGGTACTTAGAAAAGAAATAATAGTTTTAAATGGCATTAAAGGCTAAAATTAAAGATACTTAGGGTTCATCTTAATAAACTGGGAAAAGATCAATACAATTAATTGAAGATAGAAAATATAAAAGGAGAAAAGAGAAATAAAATCAAAGTCGCATTCTTTGAAAAGACCAATAAAAAAAGAAACTTTCATAAGCCTGATTAGAGAAAGAGTGAAAAAAAAAAAAAACAATTAAAATTAGGAATAAGAAATGAGACATAACCACAGATATAGAAGAGACGAAAATAATCATGAGAGAATATTCTATGCAAATTGATGGCACTGAGTTTGAAAACAGATAAAATGAATAACTTCCTGGCAAAAATTTCAATAGAAAATTTGATTGGAGCAGCTACAATAGAGGAACCGGGGAATGTGATTCAAGCTCCACTTTCAGAATGCAACTTTCAACAACAAGCACAGTAACTTCTAGGGCTGAAGAATGCACAAATGCTTCAGGGCAATTCCAAAGTGAACAGCTCCAGAAGTGCAGTGACCCCAAAACGCTCCTTTTAAACACTGTGTAAATCCGATATTAGGATAATCGAGCCCAAGTTTACAGCATCACATTAAATCTTACGGGGAGCCCTTGATTCCAGAGCGAGGTTGGGGGCAGATAAATTGAAAGATGCAGAGAAAATAACAACCTATGAAAATGTTGAGTCCCTTTGGAATCAGTATGCTAAACAGGTTATAATAAGCTTCAGATAAATCCAGGCGGCTGAGTTCTCTTGGTTTCAATGCCTCACTTGAAAATTCCAACTGTTTCTCAAGATGTGCAAATTGTCAAATCCAGCCTTGTCAAAATCTGCATTCCTGAGCTATTGTTGGTATTGGACATTTCTTGGGAAAGTGTCAACATCATGTTCACATGATTACTGTTCAGATGGAAACATTTAAAAACTCATGAAAAAGAGAAATTAATGATAATGCAGTATCCAAGGTCAGAGTCATGTATTTTAGTAAAAGTTTACCTCCCTCCAAAATAAAAAGTGACAGTGAAACACAATTCCTAATGGAGGGTGAAAGGAATAAATTAACCAACATATTTATCAAAATGAGCTGCAAAGATTATATGTTATAGAGGAATTCTTTTTCTTAACTATATTATCATTATTGAACCATGAAAATTGTATTATTGTGTTTTGCACTCTGAAGCAGAAAATCTGGCTAAGCTACATCTTAAGTCCTGACCCACAGAAACTGAGATAATAAATATATGTGTGATTTTAAGCTGCTAACTTTGGGGTAATTTGTTATGCGACAAAAGAAAACTAACATGCACCCCTCTAACTCTCTCCTCACACTGCTGTCACTGCCTTCAAAGCCTCCCGCCCACTCCCATCCATCCTCCAGATAGATAATTCTGACCCACCCTTCAAGGCTCAATTTGAATATTATCTCCTTTAAGAACCCTTCTCTTAACTCTGCCCTTCCTTGGGCTTCATAAAACCTGTAGACATCTATTATTATACATATATATTGCACATGTATTTGAATCATCATTATCTTATATGTCTGCCTCTTTGACTGGATGTGGAATCTTCAAAGCAAGAGACTATGTTTTAGTTATATTTATATTCTTAATGTCAAGCACGGTGCTACGTTGTAAACGTTCAATAAAGGTTAGTATGGTGGGTATGCAAACAAGTCCAAAAACTCCTTATTGTGATAAATCAAGATTATTACCAACTTTAAGCCCTGCCTTCACCAGGACGTCAGGAAACTTAACCTCAGTCTTTCCTTAGTTTTCCTTCCCCGTTCCTGAAGGTCATATTAAAAATCCAAGATCTTACAGTGGGCCAAAGCATAATGGGTAGGGAGCTCCACCACCTGTCCACCCTGGTTGCTGCGAAGACATTCACTGTCACTGTCTACAGCCTCTTCTGGTACTTTTACACCAGGCTTGGAACATAAGAATTAGATGTATCACCCAACCATTTCCCTCTGGAGACTTATCTCATCCTGGAGAGCCCTTATAGAAAGCAAGACCTGGATACCCACTACTTCTGGACCACAATTCTCTTTCTCTCTCTCTCTCACTTTTTCTTCCATCCAAGGACCATCTCCTTCTCTTCTGGAGGTGGGAAGATTTCTAGATCATCAAGTTTGCCTTTTTGCCTCCTTTGTAAACATCCTAAATCCAAGGGCTTAGACCTTTAGACAACAAAAGCCAGAAATCCTCAGCTGGCTTCCACTGCTTTCAGCCCTAAGGGAAATCTTTTTTGAGACAATGAGGTATAGCCAGGCCCTGCTCTGATGGAAGAAAAGCAAAGGAGGGAAATCACATACCCTCACGTTTCAAAATATTAGCCAATCTCACTTTGGAGATGAATGTGTTACCTAATTGACTGATCAAATGAAAGAAGGAATAACAATGCAAAGATATCTAAGCAGAGGGAGTGGAAGGAACCAATAAAGTATTAATTATCCATTATAAAGGAATTGTTAGTGGTAAACAGGTCAAGTCCTTGAACATAGAAGAAGGAAGAAGAATGACACCGGTGAATAAGATTTATAGGTAATTTTGAAACCTTCCGTTTAGGTCATCAGTTTTAAACTCCTGCATTCCAAATCTTTCTCTAAAGCTACTGCTGACTGATTTAAATGTCACCCTCTGTAGAACACTATTTATAAGCCCACTTAACTTTAGCTCACCTGAGGTAGACAGTTCTATGTATGTTGCCAGCTTCTCATCTCAAGAGACTCATTTCAAGAGCTTCTCAGCTCTTCTGCCTTGTCTTTCTCCTAAGCCCTGGAGGACCGACCACTCAGCCTAGGCTCAAGCTCCTCCCTAAAGAAGGGAGGAGTTAACATCCCAGGGGAAACTCTCTCCCAGTGGGTCACAGGAGTTGTTGGATAAATGTATCAGGCTCCTGACATTCAGAAAGGCAATTCTGAAGTGCATTCTACGCAGCTCCTCAGAAGTCCCCAGGGAACTAAGCCTCAGTTGCCTGCAGTGGTGACCAACTCAGTGACACATTCTCTATTTGTTTTTTCATCTTCTCCATTTCGCTCCTCATTCCCACACTCCGGCTTCTAGGAATCACTCCCAAATAAACTACCTGTCTCAGGCTCTGCTTTAACAGGGAATCAACCAAGACAACCCTCTTTCCAGGGCACCTTTTCTAGAGGAGGTGCAAATAAGGAGTGGCCAACCCAAGAGATAAGTTCCAGACTGCACAGAGGGGATGGGGAGGCGGAGTAAGAAGAGAAAACCAAAATTAAAAAATTGGATAAATCACCTACAAATCTGCCCCGGTGAAGGAGCTATAAATTTGCCTATAAAATTTCATCTGTGCAATATCTGGACCAAGTTCAAGAGGAGGAACATGTAGCTTCCAAGATCAGGGTATTGACAG
>NW_006438906.1:4247776-4254993 GCF_000325575.1 Pteropus alecto
GAAAGAGTGCAAGCTCAGGCTTCGATAGCACTGCCTGAGCAGTGCAAACACTGATGCACCAGCCACACGGTGACCTCACCCTCACCCTCTCAAAGTGGGACAGCAAGAGGAGAGGAGTGCTTAGGCAGCTCTCTGGGAAGAAGAACGACGCCAGCATCAACTGAGAGATGTAAGCAATGAGGCTGCTGGGAAAGATTAGAGCATCTAGAGCAAGTCAATGAGGTCACAGTCAAGGAAAGGAAGAGAGAAGGAGGAATGAGGTCAGGCATTTCCAGAGCATGCGAAGGTGCTCGGCCCTGGGCTCAGAACGTGGCTTGCATAACCTGGGTTTCCTCAGCCACACCAGTCCAGGGTTAAATACAATCACATATCGTTTCCAAATATAGGTTTTATTGTTCAGGTATGCCAACATATTAGGAGATGACTGCCACTGAAAAGATAGCTTGATACTCACAGTTCCCAAGAGAAAGGAGTAGGCCATGCCAAGCAGGGCCACATGGAGAAGCACCATGACCAGTCGGTAGGCAGAGGGAGTGAGGGGAGGTAGTGAGCAAGAGCCTTCATTGTGGTTTCCATGGGAAGATGGGAGTGAGGTGGCATAAGCAGGTTGACTCAGAATACTTTCAGTGGGCTCTCGGGTATAGGGGGGATGTCCTGAGTTGTCTGGTACCTGGCCCTGGTACCTTGCCTGAGTTGAGAGCCCTGTGAGAGACCTGATAACGAAAGTGGTTGGTGGATGGTTTCAGTTTGGTTGGTTTGCATAAGAGGTTCTCTCCAGGTGAGTTGTTTGCTATCTCTGGGAATTAGCTAAACCTAGGAGAGGCAAGTCTCGCAGTATCAACAAAACCCCAAGAAGTCAAAGCATCTAAGTAAAAAGATACGCTCAATATCACATATTAAGAGTAAGAATCTGCATTTAACCTGCTCTTGACCCTACAGGAGTTCCAGCCCCTACGAAGTCTTTCACATCAACTTCGGAATGCCCGGTGGGGTTAAACATGTACTTGGCAACAAGTCCAGGCATTCGCCACATAGCAATTGTCATTTTGTTCCTCTCTTGTTCTAACCCTCGGACAATAAAAGCCTGTAAAGCTATGGGAAGACAAAGGCACTACACTTGCCCATTACTTCTGGAGTCTACCATCAAGCTGCCTCCCACTAGGTAGGTACCATAGCTACTTCCGTTAAGTATCAATACTTCTGTTGAGCACAGCCATCTCTGGCACACCCACTAGGTATCACTATTCCTATCAGAGACTACTTCTGCCTCCTCCCTGGGGAATAACACCACCCATGGGAGGCACCATGGATACCTCTGCTAGAGACCAGCACCCCCAACATAGCACCACTGCCACCTTCACTGTCTTGTTATCCTCAAGACACAAAAGTTCAGTGATGTCCAGGTGAAAGGAGGAAGCATTCTTTTCTCCACTTATTATTTTACATTCAGTTGAGGTATAAGAAAAGTATAGTGGCCAACATATATTAAACTTTTGACTTAAGCCAAGGTGCTGGTCACATAATAACGGCCCCCCAAAAGCAGCCCCATTCTAATTCCCTATGAATATGTTACCTTGCATGACAAAAGGGACTTTGCAGATGGGATTAAATTAAGGATCTTGAGATGGTGAGATTATTCTGGATTATCTAGATGGACCCAATATAAACGAAAGAGTCCTTATAAGTGAAAGATGGAGGCAAAAGTGCCAGAATCATAGAGAGAGATGAAAGTGCTACACTACTGGCTTTGAAAATGGAGGAAGGGGCCATGAGCCAAGGAATGCAGGCAGCCTCTATAAGCTGGAAAAAGCAGGTAAACATATTCTCCCCTAGAGCAACCAGAAGGAATGCAGCCCTCCTGGCACCTTGATTTTCAGGTGAGTGAGACCCGTATCACACTTCTGACCTCCATAACTATAAGATACTAAATTTGTGTTGTTTTAAGCCACTTAGTTTGCAGTAATTTATTACAACAGCCATAAGAAACTGATACGGCCAAGTTCTGGGCCAAGTACTTTATGTGTATTATCTCATTCAGTCCTCCCAGGGGACACTATGAGGGAAGTAGCAGATTAGCACAACTTTATAAGTGAGTAAACCGAGTCATAGAAATGTCGTGTCAACAGTCTCAGAGGTATTGAGTAGAGGAACTAGGCTCCACACCCAGGCCATCTTAACTCACTGTCTGTGCACTTAACTCCTGGCCAAGTATGGAGTTGTACCTGGTGTTTTGCAGTATTTTTAGAGAAATGATAGAGGCTTGAGTATAATAGTGCGGCACCTTTGCAGACTTAAAGGGTGTGCCTAACCAAGCCAGGGAAATACTCGGGGAATTCAGTCTTTCTCTGCTTCTCCTGGACTGCAAAGGTTCAATCTCAGAGCCTGTCCAGCCAGAACTCTAAAAAAATGGGCTGTTGTCACTGTCCTTTGTCTCAGCCTCACCCGTCTTATCTAGACTAATCATGTGCAAGCATGTGGCATTCTTTACTAAAGAGTCTAGCAGATCTTACAGTGGGAAGAACAAACATTGGCACTTTATCAAAATTGCTATTATTTTGAAGCCCTCAGGGGAAGGCCTTCTAGCCTGAGACCTTCTAAAGGAGGGCACCCAAGGCTGATGCCTTCTTTCCTGACTTCTGGCCAACCCCTCATCCTCTTTGAAGACCCCTCTTCCAGGTCTCCCCACATCTGGAATCTAGTCCCTTAGGATTCTCCACCAGTCCTCGGTTTTTCTTGCTACCATCTTGCAAACTGGGCATTGAAGGGGTCTCTCTCTGCTCTTTCACTGAATCTAGAAAGGACATCTGTGACCTCACACCTTAGGACAAGGACAAAAGTAGTGGCCGCTGAATTTCAGTTCAGTCTCCCTCCAGTAAAGGTTGTTTCTGATATCCTCGCTCGCTCAGCTCACTGAAGGGAGCATAATTGTTCTCAGATTCAGTACCGTCTAGCTTGATATAAAGAGAGCTCATTGCCCTAACAGCAGGGCTGTGACTACTTGTGGATAAACGACTCTTTCATCCTTGGGCTGAGGACCAGTTGGCACTGTCCCAGGTCAGATTTAGAAGAACCACACGACCAGCTGTAATGGATCTCTCTTGACTCCTAGAGAAGCAACACTGGCTTTGATTGTATAAGAGTAGCAGGCAGGGTGCCATTTATCCTAACTCATCCTCTCTCCAGCTCCTACTTCCAGACTGTGCCGAGAGACAACTGGGCTGCAAATACCATGCTGCCTTTACACTGGCCCCAAGTTCTGGGCCTGCCTTGTCTGCCCGACTCCTTCTCACTTTGGCCTACCTTCTCTCCAGGGATATAGACAGATGACCAGAGGCCTTGAGCCCATGAGTAAATCTTTAGTTTCTTGCAAAAATTTTTACTTACATTTCTTAAAAGGTAGAAAAACTAAACTTTTGTTGTGATTATTGCTACTTTGGCGGCTATTGTTTATAACTATGTTGATGATTGTCTGAGACTCTGCTCGCAGGGATACTGAAGTTCGTATACTACGCAGCCCTGAAGGGTGTGCGTGTGTTTGTGTGCATGCATGTGTGTGTGTGTATGTGTGTGTGTGTCCTCCCCTCAATACCGCAAGGATTCTGTGAGTCAGTCTCAATACTGGCCATTTGTCTAAACCACCCACACAGGAGTCTGAAGCCCCATCAGGTTCTCTCTCCTGCCCACTTGCTCTTTTAGGCAGCAGAGCCCTTGTCCTATCCAACCCTCCCTCAATTTCTATGGAAACACTTTTGGAGCCCTGGGGCGAGGAAGAGAACAATAGCTCTCTTTAGCTCAAAGGCCTAAGCTGAGGCCACACGAGTTGACCACTAAACCTTTTCCTCCACCACCTCTCTGGGCCCTCGGGTTCTCCTGATGGGCCTCTTCCCTGAAAAACATCCAGCCATCTCCCACCCTCTGGCTGACCCATACTACCCAGCAGGGAAATAAAAGACTGTTTGAGGGTCAGTACCTGTTCAGGGACATGAGATCCAGGAGGTACGTCCCTCCTCACCATCCCAGAACCTAAGTTCCAGGTTGACATGAGTGACATGGCTGTGAATCCAGTGGGCAGAATGGGAGAAGAGGATGCCAAAGGAGGACAGCATGGCATGCGGGGAGGGGAGAAGCTGGGGTGGGAACACGGGACAGTGGGCCAGAGCCATGCCAGAGACCAAGTGCCAATTCCAGGAGCAACTTCTTACCTTCCAGCCTAAGCTTGGGAGGACAAAAAGGTTTATTCTCACAGTTACTGCACTCGGCCCTTAATGTTACCTCAGATGCTCTTGACTTACCTCAGATCCTGCCCCCTTGCTAGGGACATGTCTTTATGACTTTATTTGGCATCCTTTCTCAAGCACGATTCTTACACACCACAACCACAGTGGGGACTATATTAGTTTTCTGTGGCTGCTGTAACAAAAACCACAAACTTGGTGGCTTAAAACAGCACATACTTATTCTCTTATAGTTGTGGATACCAGAAGTCCAAAACTAGTTTCACTGGGCTAAAAATCAAGGTGTCCCCAGAGTCATGCTTCCTTCAGTGGCTCTAAGGGAGAATCCATTTCTCTGCCTTTTCTAAATTCTGGTGGCTGCCTGTGTTCCTTGGCTCACAATCCTTTCCTCCATCTTCAAAGCCAGTTATATAGCATCTTCAAATCTCCCTCTGTTTCTGTCATGATCATATTGCCTTCTTCCTCTTTTGTTTCAGATATCCCTCTGCCTCCTTCTTATAAGGACACTTGCGATTGCATTTAGGGCCTCCGCAGGTAATAAGAGGGTAACCTCATCTCAAAATCCACAATTTTCTCATTTCTGCACAGACCCTTTTTCTGTTCAGAGTAACATTCCCAGAAATCCAAGGATTAGGACCTGGAAATCTTTGGGGGCCATTATTCAGCCTGCCACAAAGATATCTCCACCTCCCTCTTAGGCCTGGAGAGGAAATCAGATACTGGCTAATAAATAGAAGGATTTAAACCTGGGTCTTTTAGCCTCTGAAGCCCAAGCTTTCCCCAAGCCATCATATTGCCTCTTACGAAGTAGCAGTGAACTTCTGGATTTAGGGGGTTACAAATTTACCAGGACGCCCAAGATAAAAATAGATTCCTGAGCTCCAGAGCCACTTAGAAGCAAGTGTCTACTGCCTGCACCGAGGGTGACAGGAATGCTGGCAATCACTCCTTTGGCTGCAGCCCTCTGTCAGCTCCCAGGAAGCAGTCTGTCATTCCAGACCTCTGATGGTCAGAGATGGGAGTGGAGCCAGCAGAAGGAGGGTTTGGGTGGTCAGCAGAGCTTTGTGGCTTTGAAAACACAGCTGCTGTCAGTTATCCTACAAGGAGTGGGTCAAGAGTATAGTTTTTATGGAGGCAGGAGAGCACACTTATTACGTTATAAAAATACCTGTGCTTGCTAAATGCTAAGTCAAATAAGACCATGGCCATGGCTCTGCCCTTTTTGTGTGTCATCACATGTAAATCCTAATTTCATTAATTCCACATGCATTCAGTTTGTCCTTTAAGTTCTTCCCAGAGATGTAACCTTTCACCATCTGTGTGAGCAAAGCAAAGGCAAGCCGTGTCTACCTCACAATCACTTGGAATTCCCAGCAAATATAAATTCATATGTATTTCAGGAGCTTCTTCCTGGTGCTTTTGTTGTGGGCAAGGACAACACAGCTTGATTTATAAATGCTGTTACCTAAGATGACTCTCCAAGCAATGCAGAAAAATGTTGGCAATAATATTCCATTTTGAGCATTTTTTTTATCAGACAGGTGTACTTAGCTTAACAAGAGAAGTATTCCTAAAGATTTGGCTATGCTTTAAATTTTGTAAAGCAAATCTCATTTTAACATTGATTTCCGTTATGTCAGAGACATTCTCCCAAATCCTTCGCTCTGACTTAGTTGTGATGACTGTGCAGACTAGGAGAGAGAGGACGACTGAGCTTCTTAAGGGTCAACTGCCTACCTGGGAAGGATAGTCTAACAGGAAACCAAGCTGCAGAATGTTTCTGATTCTCTCCTGTGGAATGACCCAAAGTCTTTTCCAGCTCACCTAACCTCTGTCTCCTTAGCTGCCATGAACTTGAGGGTGATGCAAAGAGAGACGGAGATGTGCCATGGAGAGATGGCAAACCAAGTCGTGCTTTTGCCTTAGTGGAGGCTCAGAAGCTGGGAGTGGCTCAGCAGGGCATGAGGGCCATCTATGGCAGTGACCTGGCGATGTTAGGAAGGCAGAGGGTGCAATGAAAGCACTTGGACTTTGGTAACAGAAGGGATGGAAGTCAAGTTTCATTCAGGTCTGGTACGCTCATTCAGGTATTTTTTCTGAGCCTCTTTCTGTATTTGTAAAGGAAGGGGAAAATACTTACCCTAAGGTGATTCTAAGGGTTAGACATAATCCAAAAGATGGGCAAACTTTTCTGCAAAAGATCAAATAATAAATGTTTTAGGCTTTTCAGGCCATATGGTCTCTCTCCCAATGACTCAACTATGTCCATGTAGTGAGAAAGCAGCTACAGACAATATATAAATAAGTGAGTGTGGCTGTGTTCCAATAAAACTTTATTTACAAAAACAGGCAGGTTGCTGGATTTGACCCATAGTTTGCCAGTCCTTTATCTAGAACACGCCTGATACACAGCCTGGTTGGGGTGCTGGATCTGAGCCTGCTTGCCATCAGATACATTGGCAGTCCTTGCATGCACCTCTGCAAACTTCAGTTCTCATTCTGTTTTGCCACCTGGCTTCTAGATGGATTTGGCCCATGGGAGGCATGGACAGGAGTTGGGATCAGGGAGTTCTCTCTGCAGCCTGCCAGTCTGGCAGTGTCTTATTCCACTAGACAGCCTATTTGTCCCTCCACAGCCCCAGCTTCCAGCTCCTGGGTGCCCTGGCATCTGGGCTCCAGAAGAACTACCTCCTTTATTTTCCTCTTCCACCCACCTAAGATTGATAGTGGCTAATCTCTGGGCTGCCTTGCCATCTCCTGCCTTGCCATCCCCTGCTGGCTCTCTAGCTGTCCTGGCCCCTTTGTAATTGGTTCCCTGTGTTTAATGGCCTCAAATGAACTACTTAGCTTGAGCTTATTCATTTTTCTGATGGATCTTTGATTTTAAGAGTTAGTTCTCCATAAAGTGTTGATGTTCTTAAGACTCATCTTAAGACTCTGGATTGTTCTGAAGATTGTTCATCTTAAGACTCTGGATTTTAT
>NW_006438906.1:4255027-4258577 GCF_000325575.1 Pteropus alecto
AAGGTAACATTTCTGCATAATAGATGTCTGTAAATAGGTTCTTATACAGTTTTATAAAAAGAAATGCAGAATCTTAGTCATTCAGCTAACAAGTATATATTGAGTACCTATTAGGTGCCAGGCACTGTTGTAGGCCCCAAGGGTATGCAGTCTAATAAACTAGTTGATGACTTTATCCATCACCCAGTTCATATTACAAACAAGGGAGAAAAAAAGACCCAAAAGATAATCGTAGCTAATGTTTATTGGGAATGTAATTTGTGCCAGGCCCATGTCTAAGCACTTTGCATAAATTAACATATTTAACACTCATAACAGCCCAGTGAGTTTGGTAGTATTGTGATCCTCATTTTAGAGATGATGAAACTGAAGCACAGAGAGATAAAATAACTTACAAAAACATTTAGCTAGTAAGTGGTATAACTGACATTTGAACCCAGGCTGTCTCTACATCTTAAGCTCCTGATGACACAGTACACTGCCACCTAAGGATGTTTTCAAGGCACAGTCGTGACTAGAACCAGGTTCTTGAGTCCTAATTATATGTTCCAACCATTGGCAGCCACTGCTGTAATCATTAAGGCAATATCCCTCAAGAATAAATAACAAAAAGTCATTATATGTCTCTTTATAGTCTTTAATATACTCCATGAAGAATATAAAAGTCAATAAGGAATCTGCTGCACCAGCCATCAACAACATTTTGCAAAACGTCCAAAATACAACAAACAGTGGAAAAAATCATAAAGTGAGAATTTTGTAGGTGAGAGATCGTCGAGCTAGGTGGTTTTGAAAAAATTTTAAGCCTTGTAGCCCTTTCTTTAAATAAAAGCTTCTAGGTAATTCCAGTATGTAAAACAGTTGACGGATAAAAATGGACTTTCCCAAGTTGGAGTAGGTGGAAGATACTGGAAAGCCCCTCTTCCTGCCCCTGTCTCCACTTCCCACAGCCACTGAGCAGACTCCCTGGAGCCTGGTTTCAAAGCTATCAGTGTTAGCTCGCTCCAGTCTCTCTGAACCCCTGAGAAGTGACAGGACTTCTCCAACATTGTTCAGGTGGGTCCTGGCACAGTCAAGGCCAGAGCCCAGGCTGAGTCCCTCACCAATGCTCTTTTCAATGTCATGTACGCTCTTTTAACTTGGTTTTTGGGGAACCATATGAATATCTTTGCAGCAGATAAGTATGTGTGTCTTTTGAGCCCATCCACACGGGCAGCAATAAAAGAAGCCAGGATGGCCTGCAGGAGGAGGATCAACAGAGCAGAGCCTTAGCCAAGTTGATGGAGCAGGCCTAATTTCTGAGGATCTAACAATCCCCAGCTCAGTGATCAAGGCTGCATTGAGATAAATGGAGAAGAAAACAGTTCTCTGATCTACTCGGGGCAGCACTTGAAACTGCTCAGCGAGAAGCATTTCCCAAGATATCAAAAGCTATGATCCTAGGGCTGCTGTGAGTTGGCAACGTACATCTGTGTCCCCAGGCTTGCTGTTTGCAGTTGTTTTTATAGAATAACAGCGGGGCTCCCACAGCGCTGGAGCCTGGAAACAGAGGGGCCCCGCAGGCTTCCATGCTGCAGTGGCTTTTACACATTATGTGTTTCTCTGAGGCTTTCCCCTAATGTAGTCAACAACCTCTAGCTGCCATTTAAACTTCATGGGGATTCCCAGATCTCAGCAGAGAGAAAGGAAAGCCCTGGAAACCCCAGCTTTGAAACAGCTCTTTTAGCCTAGGAGACCAATGACGCAGAAACAAACCCTTGGTGACTGAGCAGGGTGGGCTGGATAGAGGAAACAGGATGGTAGATAGATTCCCCCTTAATATTGCAGGGGAGTTTTTGTAGCTGTGGATGCAGATTTAAATTCCAGTCCAATGGCCGGAGCAAGGTCACTGAAAATCATGGTCCTAAATCAAGGGGGTTTGCCTCCAAAATCACCAGCCAGGTTTCAGATTTGATCTCCTCCTCAGTAAATTATGTTACCCAAATTTACTCTCCAGAGACACTAACTGAAGTACATTACGACTCTTTTTCTCTGAGTTTCTTTTCTTTGCCATTAGGGCTGGTTTAAAACTCAGAAGCTTTGCCTGAATTACCATCAAACCAAGTCGTATAAAGACATAGGGACTGACAGTTTTCCATTTAAGATTAGGCAGTCGTGATTTTTCTGGCTTTTAACAGCTTTTCAATCTTACTTGTCATTCCAATGTTCTCCCCATTCCAAGATGACAGTACAAATTGGACATAGACTGTGCACTTACAGCTGCCCTTCCAGAAACCCTGAGTACCTAATGGTTTACGAAGTTATTGGCTTGTGTTTTTTTTTTTTTCTAGTAAATTCTTTTTTTAAATTCCAGTAAATTGGATAAGTTCATGTCTTAAAGAGAAAAAATAGTCAATGTCCTTAATTGCTGTCTCGTCTTTTAGGGTGACCTCCTGTGGGAATAGACATCATCAGACTTGGCCAAGGGTCCGACATGGTCTGCTTTCCTCAAATGTTTCGAATAGCCCACTTCCTTTTGTCAGAAGCCTTATGGAGCCTGACTTTGAGAACTTCATTTAGCAGGCAATGACCCAGGCCCACGATGCTGCTGGCTCTCCCCTGCCCCACCCAGATGCAACCATGCTCATCATTTAGTTCCAGGTTCTTTCATTCTTAAAAAAGTTCCAAAAACAAATTTTTTTTATAATAGTCAACACTTATTGGTGGTATTTGGGCAGATTTAAATTTTTTTCTCCCTAATTTTTTTTCTAATTCTATTATGTATTTCCCATGGAATTAAGGAACTACATATTATACTTACCTTTGTGAAAATTATGCCCCTGTATTTTGTTCTAATTTTATTACCTACTTATACTTGCCTAAGTAATAAATTTCTTAGGTTTGCTTGTTTTGAAATTATATGTAAAAGTTTAAAAGTTTATTAAATAAAGGACAAAAATGTATGGTGCAGAAGGAAGCTATCTAGAACCCTCTTGTCCTAAATAATAACCACATGTGTCTGTTGAGTACTTGAAATGTAACCTGTTCAAATGGAGATGAGCTGAAAGTGTAAAATGCAATCCAGATTTTGAAGATATACTTTAGTATGAGAAAAGGAATGCGAAATATCACTTTTATATTGATTACTTGTTTAAACGTTAATACTTTAGACACATTTTAACAAAATATACTATCAAAATTAATTTCATCGATTTCTTTTTATTTTTTAAACATAGCTACTAGAAAATTTTAAATTACACATGTGGCTTGCATTATATTTCCATTGGATAGTGCTGGTCTACAAGCTCTCTGAATTCCTTACACTCAAAAACTACAATTCCAAACAATGTTTGCGATAATTGGACCTTGAATCCAGACAAGTCGTTTTGCTGTTGTTTCTTTTTTTTTCTTGCTGACTTCCCCTTAGTCTAACTCCTATATTACAAAGCTCCACCCACATGGGACTACATTTCTCTTCTACAAGCCCCCTACGCTGCAACCTAAATGAACATTGTAACAATTTCTCATTGCCTTCCACAAATAGTCAGTGTTCTCAAGCTTCAATTCCTTT
>NW_006438906.1:4258624-4264302 GCF_000325575.1 Pteropus alecto
CGCCCTGCTCCTACACTCTCACCCCACTCTTTCATCAAAGACATCCATGGTTTTGGCTTACATGGGACAGATCATCATGGCATCACTCACGACCAAGTCATCATTGTGAGACCTTTTACTCTTCGTGCAATAAAAAGCTATACATCTTAAAAAGAAAAAGGAGGAGGAGGAAGAGAGGAGGAGGAAGAGGAGGAGGAGGAGGAGGAGGAGGAGGAGGAGGAGGAGGAGGCTGAGGAGGAGGAGAAAAAGATATTTGGATGTTTCACAGAAGAAGAAGAAGAAGAAGAAAGGGGGAGGAGAGGGGGGTAGTAGTAGAAGGAGGAAAGAAGGAGGAGGAGGAAGAGGAGGAGGAGGAGGAGGAGAAGCTAATCATGATTTCTGCTCTACAACACGTTCTTTGAAAAGTCGGAGGATCCATCTTTGTGCTCCTGAAGTCATGATGTGATATATGGGGAGAAGCACTGGATGTAGAACCTGAAGACCTCTCCCTGGTTACATATGTGCCTTTGAGCAACTTGCTTCTTCTCTCGGCAGCAGATTCCTCATCTGTGAAGGGAAACTTTCTTACTCAGTGGTTTCGAAGCTTCCCTCAGTAATAATGTTCTATCAGCAAGAAGTTAATTCTTTGGTTTTTCTTATCTCAGTCTCACTTTCCTCATCTGCCAAACCAGAACAATAGCAGTATATACCTCAGGAATAATGCTAAGGATAGTACTGGATAGTTATTATTTCAGACAAGCACACTGGTTTTTGCAAAGGCCGGTAAGAGCTCGTCTGGGAGCATATTGTGCTCATTTTAATGTGTACCTAAACTCAGCGTTTATTACTTTAAAAAATTGTGCTGAATTTATTTTCACTTCCTTGGATCGGATCTCCTCTTAATTTTCTTTCTGGATGGTTTAGGTCAGTTTCCAATGGCAGCACGGATGGTGGAATCATGGCCCATGCAGCTCTCCTCCATCTCCCACTACCGTTCTGCCCAATATCCTTCCAAATGTAGTCTCCTCAGACCCGACTTAAGTGAAAACAATCTTAAATCACCTTCTTGCTTACTTTGGAGACACTGCCTCAGCCTCTTCATCCCTCAAGCATGGAGTCTTAATGCCTGAGACAGTTTTCCAGCTCATCAGAGACCCTAAAACTACACTGTCAAATTTGGCAGCCACCAGCCATATGTGGCTATCGAGCACTTTAAGTGTGGCTAGTCCAAACTGAGATGTGGCTGTCACATTCTTTTTTCTTCCCCAGTCCCTCTTCCCTCACTTCTAACCAGATTTCTGATTCTTCCAGTGTTGGAGAGAAGGAAGGGAGGTGATGGGCGGTCCTGTTCAGAGCAGTGTGTAGGCCCTGTCAGTGTTTCAAGCTGGCTATTCCTCTCAGAGATTCCATGAGGTCTTTTGAAACTTCCCTCATTGCTGAGGACCACCCACCCAAAATTCCCTTTGAGTGTTCTCCAACTTTTTGCTTACTCTTTCTGCAGCCCTGAGGAATCCAGCAATACTTCTAACTTCTCCCTGATGAGGCTTCTTCGCTCTTTTCTTAAAAGCAGTTTTTATTGACGTATAACAAACACACAAGTGCAGAAGTCCTAAGTGTACATCTTAAAATGTCTCTGAAGAAATGTGTGTGACTACCATCCGAATCAATAGTCTCTTTACTTTTATGGCCCTTCATGAACAAGGTCTAAACTGCCAGCCCTTCCTCTGGTGTGGCCATGTCTGGTCCTGGAGATGCTCATGCATCCACTGATCCCAAAAATTCTGGGGGGACATGCCCAGAACAGGAACAGCCCCTTCTTTACTTCCACCGCCAGAGCAGGAAGCAAGCTTTGTGTTTCCTCAGGTACAAGTCAGACATTTGTCTACCCAGCTGCTGAGGACTGACATTGAGCTCACTGAGTGGACCCAGTATGCCTCCACTTATCTTAGGGTGAGGAAGAGGCATCTCTCACCTCTTTCTCTTAGGGGGCAGCGTCAGTCTCATAGCATAGTAATGATTCTCACCAAAGAAATTCTCTTCAGAATTCCTTCCTTCATCACCACTCTATGTGGGGAATAGGGAGTCCAGCTGGTTCTCAGCTACCTGCTTTAAATATGTTCATTTTGATCTGGTGCCTCACTTGGTGTCTTATGTCTATTATCATAGGGCTCCAGCCAAAATCTCCATTTGAATATCCTGTTTTCTCACTATTAGCACCCAGTAATCTTCTCTTCTCCATCCTTTCCTCCAATTATTGTTTTTTAAAATGGGGTGAGGGATAATTTTTGCCCAAGTATTCTATTTAATTTAAGGCCATGGAACGTTTGCTTCCACCTTCTTACTAAGTTCCTCTTGCTGTGGGCCTCATCCACAAGGTTGAGGCTCCCACCTACAGCTGCTCATAAAGCAGGACAGTTGCCCAAGCAAGACTGATGAAGGGCGGCTCTTTGGTTCGAATCCAAGCTTTGCCATTTACTAGCCTGTTAGAGCCCTGGTCCCCCAACTGCAAAGATATTCCTCATTTTACAGAGTAGAGAAGAGCAAGATTTAATCACGGTAGGCTTTAAGGTAATACGTAGAACTTTTCATGATTTTTCTGGCTCATAGATAGTTTTGGTTTTCTTATCTATTCTTGCAAATCCCTTCTTAAGGTACTTGTTTGTCACATAACTTTTCATAACCATCTCCCATTGAAAACCTTCTCCTGGGTCTAAAGAAGAGGGACGAAGAATCTGAAAAATAAGGAAGACTAATCCAAGAGTGACATTTATTATGCACCTATCAGAGAGCTGAAAGACCTTGAAATATCATCTCTCTGGTCCTGACCATGATTATAATACATGTCAAGTTTAATGTTCTTTACTTTCCATGTTTTATGTGAATGAATATCACTGCTCCTAAAACTCAGATTATATTTTCCTTTATGAAGTATGCATTTTTTTCCAAGTTAATTCATTTAAAACTATACTGCCCCTAAAAGAATTGTACATGGGTATAGTTTATACAGCAATTTCAACTTGCAAGGAGTTTTATATCTTAGTACTGAGTCCCTATCGTTGTTTCTTTGTTTTTTAAGCAAAATAAAAGGTCTCACAGTCATCTGCCTCTATCACTGACTACATGTCTCTGAAGGATGCCACCATCCTCAACTTCTTGAGGCTGCTTCTCAGACAGGGCAATCTGCACATGCAGCAGAATAGCTGAGCCAACAATGAAGAGGCTGTTATAGGAGCAGACAGGATGCAGCGCTTGGCATCTGGTACAGGACAAGGAATGTGTTATCAGACTGCCCAGCCTACTCTAGGATCCCACACACATTTTCTGAAGCTTAGGCCTGGGTAATCCCATTGTAATAGGAAAAATGGTGTCTGTGCTTGGCCTATTCTGACAGCTCAGTCTACTGTGGAAAAATCTACACAGGGAAACTCTGTCCTCAGGCATGGACCCTGGCCAGAGATCATGCAATGTGTGTGGTTAGTTAAAAAGGGACCAGGACAAAAAGTACTAAAGGGTCATATGACCCATCCTCTTGTTTGGGAAACAACTCAGTACCAGTATTGCTGACAGTGGGGTGTCTCAGGAGAGTATCATCCCATGCTGTGGAGAGGTGCCATTGGTCTTGCATGGGTCTTTTCAACCATGTTCACCCACATGGCTACTGAGTTTCATCAGATGCCTCACCAGGAATATGAAAGGCCAGAAATATAATAGAAACCAGAGTTCCTGCAGTTAAGAGGGAGAATGATGCTGGGAAAGTCGTTCAGAGTTGCATCTGGTCTAGGCCAGTGGCTTACTGTGCTGTACAGAAAAGGGAAATGTCTGTTGCTATTTGTAGGACATAAAACAGGACTAATAAAACCTGGAATCAGCACCAAAGGACTTATTGTTATAAAATACTACAAAATATCCCTGTTCATTCTTACAGTTTATAGAAGCTCCCAGTAGATGCTGCATCTTGCCCTTTGATTTCTGTTATTCAAATGTACCACCTAGACTCCTGTATGTTGGTGAGTGGGGCAAGGAGAGGTCACTTTGCTGCATTCCTGTCCTTTGTACTCAGACGGACAGTGTGTGCTCACCTCTGCATGCAGAAAACACCTTTGGAAGTTTCTTTTCCCAGTGATTCCACATACCTAAAGCAGTTTGTGTCTCATGAGGGGAAATAGGCACTGGATTCTCTCACAAAATAGAAGACGCTTAAACACACACACACACACACACTAGCCTAAAGCCTCAGGGCAATAGAAAACATTTCCAAACTCAGCCACCGTCTAAGTAAAAGTAATTTTTTAATTAAAACAAACCTCATTTCATACTTCACACAATGATGTAATGGTAGGTCTTTGTGCAAACTGTGTGACACACAGCAACACATGTGAAATGAGGTAAAAGGAAAGATTAAATGAAAATACATATTTGAGCTGGTTATTAGGAACAATAACATTTCCAGGAATGGGTCACTTGGGGCAAGAGTTGATTTGGCTGGGGATAACAGCGCCTCTTAGGTGTGCCCTGAGAAGACATGATCAGAACTTAATTTTAAATCTGAAGATTGTAATAAGAATTTGGTTATTTAAAGTCACTGCCAGAGAGAAGGGAGCAAGCATAAACCAATCCCCAGAGGATAAATTGTCAGATGCTCTTGTTACCCTTGGGATCAGAAGGAGGGGCAGAGACTAGTTAAATACGCTAAAGCTAAATTCTACTTGTCTTCTCTAAATGCTCTAGCAATGGGAGTCCTCTGATAATACGGTCCTCTGCCACAAAGGGTGCAACAATGAGTTTCTGAGATCAGCATTAATGTATGGGGCAGCAAGAAGAGAGAAGATTCATGTTCCAGCTCCACAGAGTGCTCTCTGCAGGTTAGAGAGATCCAGCGAGAGGTCTGCAATACTCGCTTTTGGTCCTAATCTTCCCATTTTACATTGCTGGACATTCACTCTGCTCCTCCTGACTAATGTTATTTTTGTAGAAGACTACACGATAGATGACAGGACAATTCTCTTTTTGCCCAAAGCAGGAGTCTAAAATTTGAAACAACTGATGTCTCTTCCTCCCTTAAATTACTAAAACATGGCTTTGGTACTTAAACTTGGTGTTCCATGAAAAGTGTCCTCAAATAGGCATATTTGAACTGTACAAAGGGTACAAATTGGACAGTCAGTGGAAATTGGGTGCCTGTTGAGCCATTTCCTAAAACTGTGCTGGGAGGATGCCACAGGGCAGTGCAGCATCCATCAGGTAGTGCTTGGAAATGAAGAATTTGGAGCTAACATCTCCTTCTGTATACACTTGAGATCAAGAGAAGGCTATTAAAAGAATGATTTTACTCTTATGTCAAAATAATTCAAAATTAACTATGGACTTAATTTTATACATTATTATAAAGTCTACTAATAAGTCATGTCAGGTGTAGGCTTCCCAGAGATTAAAATTGACTCTATTAATTTCCCTTTAAAGCATTATTATATTTTTCTGGAACACAAAAGCAAATGCTATGAGTCACAAAAGTATGAAATTTCAAGGTCAATTGATATTGTGTTACTCAAGGCTTCGCAGATACCAAATAAAAATTCCACTGCTTTGTGTGTCTTACTATCCTGCTCCCCTTGCCTGACTACAACTCAATGACCTTCAAACACAGTCTATTGCTGCAGTTACTTTCATCTTTACTCGAGTGAAGCAGAATCAATGCACTT
>NW_006438906.1:4264367-4270897 GCF_000325575.1 Pteropus alecto
AAGGGGTTCCCATATAACAGCCACACTTAATGCATCCTTGTCAAAAAGAAATGTAATTACAATATTACACATACATAGTAGGTTGATCAACTTAAAGAAGGTGACAACCATGAATTGATCATGTGGGTGTGTCAATAAAAATCTCAGTAGCTAGTATAAAATGTGCTACTTTTAGATTATTTAATTCCATGAAGCCTGGATAATTCAGATGATTGGTAAAAAATATACATTTAGAGTCATTTATTTTCAAGCCAATGATGTAAATAAACCAGTAGGTAATATAAAAGGCAACTGCTCCATATCAATTAGTTTTTACCATTTAGACAAAAAGATCTTAGTCTAACAATTTATTTCCAAATGGGTAAATCCAAAAAATATATATTTAAATAATATCTACTGTTAATCTTTGGAATAAAAAAAAAAAATCTTTTCTAAAAAAAAAAATAGCAAAGAAATTGATAAGATGGAGTAAGCAAAGCAACATTTGCATATGCTGTCTGGGGATTTTCCTGATTACGCATTAGACACACCTTAAAGCATTAGCTCTGCCAATCAACTGTAATACAGTTTTTCACTTGCTAGATTTAATTAGAAGAGAAAAAAAAATGTAAGCTTTAAAGTGGTAAAAAAAAAAAGAAAAAGAACAAAATACATGCTTTTGGTTACTTAAGGACTGTGATCAGTTAATCTATGTAGTAATGTTGACATGACAGTGGGATAACTTCAAAACTCCAAAAAAGAAAATTATTACTGATAAAGTGGAGCATTGCATGATGATAAAGGGATCGATTCTTCAAAAAGATATCACAATCTTTAATGTGTATGCATCTAATGACACAGCACCACAATACATGAGGCAAAAACTGATAGAACAATAAGGAGAAATAGACAAATCCACTTGGAGACTTCAATATTCCTCTTTCAATAATCAATAGATCAAGCAGGCAGAAAATAAATAAGGATATAGTTGACGTGAGGATTACCACCAATCAACTGGTTCTAAGTGACATTATAAAATATTTTATCCAATAACAACAGAATATACATTTCAAGCTCACATGGACCATCTGACATGACAGAGCACATTCTGGGCCATAAAAGACACTTGAGCACATTTGAAAGAATAGAAATCAAAGTATAGTTTCAAATCAGAATAAAATTAAACTAAAAATCAATAGCAAAAAATAGCTGGAAATCATCTTTGGAGATTAAATATTTGTATATTAAATGACACACTATTAAATAACATGTGAGTCAGAGAAGAAATCTCAAAAGATATTTTAAAATATTTTGTACTAGATGAAAATGAAAATATAACTTACTAAGTCTGTAGTAAAATCAGTGCTTACAGGGAAATTTATAGTTTTAAATCCACCTATTGAAAAAATATAGATCTAAAATCAATAATCTAATTTAATAAACTAGCTTAATAGAGTAGAAATTAATAAAATTGAAAACAGGAAATCAATTGAGAAAATCAACAAAATCAAAAGATGATTTTTTAAATGATCAATAAAATTGATAAATTTCTCACCAGGTTAACCACAAATGAGAGAGAGAAAGAGAGAGAGAGAAAGAGAGGCAAATTATTAATATTAGAAAGGAAAGAGAGGTCATCACTACCGATCCATGTTCATTAAAAGAGTATTACGGACAATCCTATGTTTATAAACTTGATAACTTAAATGAAATGAACCAGTTTCTTGAAACACACAAAGCAACAAAATTCAAACAAGAAGTTGACAATCTGAATAAGCCTATACCTGTTAAAGAGATGAAATGATTAATAATCTTACAAAATGAAATCCCCAGACCCAGATGGCTTCATTGCTGATTTCTATCAAATATTTAAGAAATATGTTATACCAATTCCTTATAATCTCAGTCAGATGATAGAGTCATTCCATGAGGCCAGCATTACCCTAAGAACCAAAACCAGACATGGATATTACAAGAAAACTACAGAACACTATCTCTTATGAACATACATGTAAAACACCTCAACAAAATATTAATAAATCAAATCCAACAGTGTATATGAAGAATTATACACAATGAGCAAGTGAGATTTATTCCACATATGCAACATTGATTCAACATAAAAATCATTTGATGGCATGTGCCACATCAACAGGCTAAAGGAAAAAATCATATTATCATATCAATTGATGCAGAAAAGGGATTTGACAAAATCCAACACCCATTCATGATAAAAATTCTTAACAAGCTAGTAATAAAGTAGAACTGTCTTAACTTGACAAAAAAATCTACAAAAATATACATCTAATATCATATTCAACGGTGAGAAACTAATGCTTTTCCCCTAAGATGGAAAACAAGGCAAGAATTTCCCCTCTCACCACTCTCTTTCAACATTAGACTAGAAGTCTTAGCTTATACAAGAGACAAGAAAAGGAAATAAAAGGTCTACAGGTTGGGAAGGAAGAAATAAAGATGTCCTTGTTCATAGATTGCATGACTGTATTTTGTAGGTATAAATCTAACAAAATATGTTCAGGATCTATAAACAGAAAATTAAAACACTTTGATCAAAAAAAATCAAAGATTTAAATAAAGGAGAAATACTGTTTCTTTGATTGAAAACTTAATATGTCAATTCTTCCCAACTTGATCTGTAATTTCAATGCAATTTCAATCAATCTCAGCCAGGTACTTTATGAATATCACAAACAGATTTTAAAGTTTATATAGAAAGGCAAAAGACCCAAAAAAGACAACACAATACTAACAAAGAAGAAGTCAAAAGACCGACACTACCCAAATTCAAGATGTACTATAAAGCTACAGCAATTAAGACAATGTTGTTATTGATGAAAGAATATATGCATAGGTGAATGGATCAGCATAGAGAGTATAGAAATACACCCACACAAATATAGTCAGCTGATTTTGACAAAGGAGCTAAAACTCAATGGGGAAAAGGTAATCTTTTTGACAAATGGTACTGGAATGACAGGATGCAAAAAAAAAAAAGTTAAACACAGACCTTACACCTTTCACAAGATTGACTCAAAATGAATCCTAAACCTAAATATAAAACATAACACTATAAAACTTCTAGAGGAAAATCTAGGTGATCTCAGATTTGGTGATGAGTTTTTACATACAACATCAAAAGCACAGTTCGTGAAAGAAAAAAATTGATAAATAGGATATTAAAATGAAAAACATCTGATCTTCAAAAGACACTGTAAGAGAATCAAAAGACAAGCCATGGACAAGGTAAAAGCATATGCAAAAACATATCTGATAAAGGACTTGTATCCAAGATAGATACGGAACTCTTAAAATTCAACAATAAGAACACAAACAACCCAATTTAAAAATAATTTTTAAAAAAATCTGAACATCTCACAAAAGAAGATATACAGATGGCAAATAAGCATTTGAAAACAAGCTCATTATTATCTGTCATCAGGGAACTGCAAATTAAAACAACAATGAGATACCCCTATATACCTATTAGAATGGCTAAAATCCAAAAGCTGACGACACCAAATGCTGGTTAGGATGTGGATCAACAGACACATTCTCATTCATTGCTGCTGATAATGCAAAATGGCACAATCACTTTGGAAGACAGTTTAGCATTTTCTTACAGAGCTAAGCATAATCTTACTATCCAATCCAGCAATTGTACTCTTATGCATTTACCCAAATTAGAAAACTTATGTCCACACAAAAACTTGACGGCAACTGTACTCTTATGCATTTACCCAAATTAGTAGAAAACTTATGTCCACACAAAAACTTGACGGCAAATGTTTATAATGGCTATATTCATAAGTGTGAAAACTTTGGAGCAACCAAGATGTCCTTCAATAGGTAAATGGAAAAACAAACTGAGGTACATCCATACAATGGAATATTATTCAGTACTAAAAAGGTATGAGTTATTAAGCTGCAAAAAGACATGAAGGAAGCTTAAATACATATTGCTAAGTGAAAAAAAAATTGCAAAAGGCTACAGATCATATGATTCCAACTATATGACATCCTGGAAAAGATAAAACTATAGAGATGGTAAGACATCAGCAATTGTCAGGGATTGGCAGGAGGGATGAATAAGTGGAGCACAGAGGATTTTTAGAGCAGTGAAATTGTTCTGTATAATACTCTAATGGTAGATACATGACATTATACATTTATAAAAACCCACAGAATATACAACACAAAGAGTGAACACCAATGTAAATTATGGACTTTAGCTAATAATAATGTATCAATATTGGTTCATCTATTGTAACAAATGTACCTCTCTAATACAAGATGCTAATAATAGAGGAAACTGCTCGATTTTTCTGTAAACCTAAAACTGCTCTAGAAAATGAAGTCTATTAATTTATAAAGTGAAATAAAAAAATTAATGTAGTGTAAATCCCAAGCAGGGTAAACAAACACTAATCCACGTGTAAACATGTCGTAGTAAAATCACAGAACTTAAACATTAAATCTTGGAAGCTTCCAAAAAGAAAAAATAATATTTAAAAAAATCAGACTGACTTCAGGGTTCTCATCAGCAATCATAGATAAAAGAAAACAGTTGAGTAATATAAGAGATAAAGAAAAATACTTGTCAAACAATGGTTCTATCAGTTGAGAGAGAAGAGGAAACAATAACATTTTCAGAACTATAAAGACTGAAGGAATTCACTACTCACAGACCTAGAATGCACCATTACTAAAAAAAAGTCAGCAAAAAAAGAAATTGAACTGAGAAGAAATGGGGATACAAGAAGCATTCTTGATTTAAAAAATGTATATATGTGAGATATATTAGTCACTCTAACTAATAATGATAATAATTGCAGGTGGAACTAAAAAATATAAGACAAAAATCACTTGGAATATTGAAAAGGAGAGCTTAAAGTATCATAGATTTTTGTATTCTTAAAGATTGAAATATTGATTAATCTTAGACTTCTGAAGTGAAGATTATAGATAAATCTTTTAAAGATAATCATTAAAAAATAAAAGTAAAATATATAACTTCCAAAGCTGTACGATAGGGGAAAGTTGATTAAAAACAATAGAGAAATGACTGACCAAAATGGATGTCATCGGAAACCAAAAAATTTAACTTCATATTCTTCACTTTTTCTAAAGCATTCTAAAATATTTGTTTTTATTCATGAAGAGATTGCAAATAAAATACTGATGCTATAAACTTATTGCTCTCGAACTGGCTCATTGAGAAGAGCACACAAAAATTTGTATGGGTGTCATGAGAGTTGATCTATTAGTAGAGTGAATAGATAAATAAATAAAAAATTTCTTTCCAGTGTTAATCCAGACATTACTTAGGGAAATGTAATTTGTGGACAAAGGCATGAACTCTAGAATCAAATGTAATTGTTTTTGGCTCCTGTTTTTAATCATCAAATATTTATGTGGCCTTGGACAAGTTACTTAACTGATTTAAGACCTGATTGCTCATCTGTACAATAGAGGAAATATACACAACCTTGTAGACCTGCTATGAGGAGCAAATAAAATAATATGTGCAATAGAAACTCAATTAATTTTTGTTCCCTTACCTCCTGTGGCAGATTATTAGTTATTACCAATATTCACTCTCCCCTTTCTCCTCAGTAATAGAATCCACAAATTTTAGTTGGACCTCTAGAATAAAACTATTATTTTTAGCTTTTATTGTAGCTGATCGTGGCCATGTACTGGAATTCTATTCAATGAAATGCACCTGGGAGAAACGTGACCAAATTTTGGCAAGTGCACTTATAGGAATGGGCATGCCTTTCTCCTCCTTTTTCTCCTTCCTACTGCTGGAATGGAGACGTAGTGGCCGGAGATGGAGTAGCCCTTTTGGACCCACAAGATGACCTTAGGAATGGAAGCCACACAGGTGTAAAGCAGTAAGAAAGAAAGAGCCCAAATCAATGACATGAGATGCCGTATTAGGCCTAGACTATCTGCCTGAACTTAGATGAGAAAAAGATAAACTTCTGTCTTGTCCGAGCCATCAATATATGGCTTAGACAAATATTAGCCACTTGAAACCAAATCTAACCTAATATAATCTACCTAATATAACCATTAATCTTCATTCTTTAAAAATGTGTGGTTTATTCTTTTTTTTTTTTGTATTTCTTCTAAAATGCTTCAAAATCACTACAGAATAAAAATAATTTGTTAAATAATTTTTATGCAAATAAAAACAAGGTACCTTACAAATGTGCCTAATTTCTTTAAACAGGTTGCCTTTTAATGTCTTTGAACTGAGTATTTATATTTACACTTGTACTTCCCCTCCTCTTTCAACAAAATTTTTTTATAATCCGATGTTTCACGCAGCATTATCAATGTAATGAAAAGCAAGAGAAGTGTTTTTCCCTTATGTGCTCAGACTGAAGTGAAAGACACGGGTAAATGAAAACCATCATCCCACACAAGGTCAAGCACAGACATATATCATGGGAAACCCCTAGTGCTATGGGAACAGTAATTATTCATGAAGCCAGGGAAGGCTTGGTGAAAAAAAAAAAAAAAAA
>NW_006438906.1:4270980-4330978 GCF_000325575.1 Pteropus alecto
AACTGAGGGGGTGCTCTAAGAAAGTTCCCTTATAGCTGACCCAGAATTATGTATTAGAGTGTAGTTCATTGCACATAATAGGATATCAGTGAAGAACATTGAGTTGATGTCAGTTGAATTGACTATATGGCAGTATTTAAGAGAATTACAAAGATAATTTTAATATGGAAAATACTAGCGATATGATTTTTTAAGTGAAAATAGCAGAATTTTGAGTTACAAATTCAGTGTAATTATAATCCTGGTTTGTTTGTAAGTATACGAGCTATATTAGTGAATATATCTCTAGAAAGAGACAATATTCTTTGCATTAGACATCAGAATTTAATTATGTACTTACAATTGTTCATGTCTGATTGGAAGATTTTCCCACACACTAACTTTTGGCTGCCAAAATATCAAACTTTGTTTCTCTTCCACTACTCACACAGTTCCTATGCCAGGCACCACAGGACACATGCATATTACATTACAGCTTCAGGCCCTGCAACATTGAGTCAAATTATTAGATCAGGCAGCAGAGAAAGATATTTCTAGAAGTCACTTCTACAGAAGCAACTGTGAACCATTTATACATATATCTTCTAACCCCCTACTCAATGCATCTACAGTTCAACTTCCCTTAGCCAGACCCCCAAAATCCCTGCTGCTACTTCATCACCACCTGATATGAGAGAAAGCATGATGGATAGAAGTCTGAGTAGAAAAAGGCAACAGTCTTAAGAATTTCAGTTAATTGATCTTAGTTTTGCAAAGTTTTCAAAAACATGTGCCTATGTTATCACATTACTGGGGCTCCCCAGACCTCAGAAGGGGTCTTTTTTGCAAATGAAGGACTCTGAAGTTAAAGCTTTATTACCTTCACAAGAAATATGCTTCTATACTGTTTAAAAACAAAACAAACACAACTACTGCACAGAGGAAAAAAAAATGAAATATCGACATTGTTTGTATTTAGGTGTTATTATTGCAGCTGGATTTTTTTCTGTCTACTTTTCTACATTATCAAAAAAATTAATAACATATTTTGCTTTAACATTAAATTCGCTTAAGTGATATTTCTCTGGCTTTGACTATTCTATGGGCTGCAATCTCTTAATTTATTTTTTCTCCAAATAAGGATCAAGAAAGGTGCTTTAGTTCCCAGGGTATTTCAGCCTTTTGATAAGATTTTTCTAGCTCTGTGAAGTGTTTATTTACAACCTATAATTGCTCAGCCAGGTCTTCTCTAAAACACTATGTAGATGCATATACAAAGTTGCAATGCTAACAACATCATTAATAACCAATAATACACAATAACAAAGGCAAGACTTGGCTGGAAGAATGCCATATTTCTTACCAATTATGAAACAAAAACATATGCAAAACTTTCTCCTCTGACATATGTGTGAAATGTTTCATAAGAGACAAAAGTGCTTTCAATTTTTATTTAGTGAAACATAGTCATATTCAGGTCCAACTACATTTGCCGAAGTGTAATGGATAAATCTAAGAATAATTTTATTCAATCTTATAATGAATTTTGTTTTATGTTTTTCATTTAGGGTCTGTTGCTTAAACAGTGAATGCTATGAATTCCTATGACGAATACAGCAGTAAAACCTACAAGAGTCTATATATGGTCATCATTAGTTAATGGATTTAGAACAAATTTTCCAAATTCAGATTCCACAGAACATCCTTGCAAAGGATATTTATGTATTTATAAATAGAGTATTTAAAAAAATCTCAAAATATTGGGTAAACATTGGGTTAAATAAATGGGAGATGTACATAATTTTGTTAGTGGTTTCTTTTTTTAACTACCAGACTACTGATTTTTAATGGGTAACTAAGTATTAGAAACTATCAAAAGAAAATAGAGTATGCAGCATTTTCCAAACTTATATGACCACTGAACACTTTTTTCTTTCTAGAGCTGTTTAAGAATCTAGATAAATGTTTTGAGGACCACCATTTGGGAAAACTTTGACTTGGATTCTGATGTTTGTTCCATGAAATGTGTATTCTATGAAATGTGGTATATGGAATCAATAAAAATGTGTGTCATTTGTCAATATTGAAAACTAGACAAAAACATTGCTACTAGGAATTGATTTACCTTTGCTTGAAGGTAAATTCCATATTTATATTTTTAGCATAATTCAATTTGGAACATTACAACAGAGGGGAAAAAAGAAAACACCCCAGGGTAGTCACTGCACAAACCTGTTACAAAAGGAAGGAGTGGAGGAAAGAAGTTATGCGAAGGAATTATTAAAATATTCAAGATAAATTGTAATAGCTGAGTTCCCAAATATATTCAGTTAAATACATGCCTACCAGTTACCTACCTCTTTTGCATAAAGAGCAAAACATTATAAAGGCAAGCAGGGGTGGAGGAAAGGATTTCACATTTATCTTTCTCCAAGTTTTTGCTAGAAACATAAAACTCAATGAAATAAATGATATGTTGCAAGTCTGCCGCTTTGTTAGGTAACACAAAATACTGTTAACAACATTAATGTCACGTTGAGAAAAATGTTATGACATTCTTAAATTAAAAAAATAAAGTAGTTTATCATTCCATCATAACTCAAAAAAAGAATACATTGATAAGTTAAAGTAGTGATGAAATCCAAAGTACTATACAAGATTACAAGACCGAGTGTGATACTAAATATATGAGCCATAAAAATGCAATATACTTCCGTTGATAGACCAGTTCTTGAAAGGCAAACCAATACCACATGGAGGTAAGATAATCGAAGTGAAGATAACCAAAATTCCAATGGAAGAAGGACACTGTGCATTGGAAAGATAGAAAACATACAAATACTGACAATAATGTCTTTGAAAACCACTTACGATTTTTAAATAAAGTCAAATACCCTCTAGAGTAGGAGCCTCATACCTTTATAGGCCGCAGATAAATGAATTTACAGACAGGCTTTGTCATGTGCCCCTCAGGTCTGCTCTCTCCTGCAGCTGTTAACTGTCTGGCACTAGTCAACACTCAGTGTAAGATTTCAAGTTTGTGGCTATCATTTGCCTGCTGGATACTTTTTTAGTCTGGTTATTCTTTAAACTTTGAACATTCTGTTTCAAAATTATCACTAATAATTGGAATGTAAATATCAGTGTTCTGCTGTATGTGATACTCAAACAAAGAATGAGATCCAGGGTGTGCTGCAGACCATTTTATGTGTCTGTTCTCAACTCCATGTTCAGTGATACCAACGCAGTGAGAGCTTGAAATATGCCATAGTGGTAGTATTTACACTACAGAAGTTGGCAAATACTACAAATCAAGCCTTTTTGTTCTCAGAAAGCCCAATGTTAGACACTTACCAGCACACCTATGTTAATATCTATTATGGTCTATAATTCTCTTGATTTTTATTATTAGCTTCTATTAAAATATTGAGATTGTTTTGTTACTTCCACCTAGATTCACATTTAGAGTATAACATAAAAGGACAAAAGTTATGATAAAAGATCTATGCTCCCTCCAGAGTCCTGCAAATATATCTAGTGCAATATTGAACTTCTCCAACCAGGGCCCAAGTGCCAGAGAATTCTGATAATCAGTGCATGCATAGAAAAAGGAAAAACTCTGCATTGATGCATAGCAACCAGGTTTTTTGTTAAGAATTCTGAAAGTACTGTCAGTAAGTTCTAACAACATATGAATTGTAGTTTATAAGCACCAGTTATTAATAACCCTTAATAATTCACTTAGTCACAGAGCCACTGTATAGAAGGATTCAGATTAAGCGCTGCACAAAAGTACCTGCCAAACAGGTGAGCAGAGGCTGAAACACAATCTGCCCTTCTTTTGCAAGCTGTGACCCTGGGCATCGTGTCATTTTTACAAAGGCATGGTATGTGAGAAGGACTACTTTGATAGTAAGTAGCCTTCAGTCATAGGTAAAAAATAAAAGACTGTAGTAATAGGAGTCACATAAGAAAAACAAACAACAACAAAAGACTTGGACTTTTTAATCAGAAGTTCCCTCCTAAGACCAAAAGGGACTATTTCGGATATGTTAAGAATTATACTAGAGAATTCCAGGCAGGACAGCTCTGTAACTTCCAGTTCTGACACACCTCTGCTACTCCAAATACATGACAGTGGTAAATTTCTTTTTTTAAGTAAAGTAAAGAAGTCACAGCCAGACTCCAACTCAAGACAAACAGGTCTATGGACCAGAAACAGAAGAGAAGTACAAACTGATGAGCAGAGATGGAGCCATAGCAAAGGACTGGGCCAGAAGAGGGAGAGAAAAATCAACAGATAAACAGAGAGATGGACCAAAAGGTAGACATGTATATAGACGCATGGATAGAAATGGTACAAAATGTAAAACCGAAACTCTAGACAAAATAACAAGATGAGTTGACATTCACTGAGTTGTTCCAGCACACAGAGGTACATGTCACCTCTGGCAAGGAGAAGGAAATACAACAAAACCTTCCATATTGTTAGATAGCTATATTGTTAAATATGTATGTTAAAATTTTAAAGGTAACCATTAAAAGAAAGGAAATGCATTCTTTAGCTTCCAAACCAACAGAAGAGTCAAAAGGAATATAAGAAAGTTTATCAGTCCATCAAAATGCAGGGAAGGAACAAAGAAAAAGACTGTGAAAGAACACCATCTTATAGGAAATAAGGTAGAAAAGAATAAGTCCAGCCTCAGCCGTGCTCACAGTGAAACTCGCTATTAAAAAACAGCATTTGTCTGAATACATTAAATGTAGAAAAGGAACAAAGAAAAAGACTGTGAAAGAGCACCATCTTATAGGAAATAAGTCCAGCCTCAGCTGTGCTCACAGTGAAACTCACTATTAAAAAACAGCATTTGTCTGAATACATTAAAGATAAAACATCTGTTCTGGTTACAAAAAGCATGCCTAAAACAAAATTACACAGAAAGGCATAAAATGAAGTGATCGAAAGAAAAAAATATATGTATTTTTATAATTATAAAATACATAAATACAATAAATAACATATTTTTCTTTTGATAACCTCATTTTCCATATAGATGAATGATAGATAGATAGATGATAGATAGATAGATAGATAGATAGATAGATAGATAGATAGATAATAGATGATGATATATGATAGATGATGATGATGATAGATAGAAATATCGGGCAAATATCTAGCCATAACACAGCTGGTATACCAATATTTAGATTAGATAAATAGATGCTAAGGGGAAAAGCATTAACAGAGATCATTTGAAGCCCTACATAATAGTGATTTGAACTATCTATCAGGAAAATGTAGAAATCATGAATTTGTACGCAACAGCAGAGCTACATATGTATATTGCAAAACTAACAGAATGACAAAAAGAATTTGGCAAATATATAATCATAGTGGATGATATTAACATCTTCTAGCAGAAACTGGTAAAACAAGCAGATGACAGGTTAGTGAAGATATAGAAGATTTAAACAACCGAGTTGATAAGCTTGATCTAATGGATATATGTAACCCTGCACTAGCAGAGAATATACAATCTCTTCAAGTAAACATGGAATATTTATAGAAATAGACTAGGTCATAGAGGAGGCCACAAAAAATCCAAAAACTACTAGATATCACATAGGCCATGTTCCCCAATAATAAAGCAATTAAAGTAAAGAGAAATAAGATAATTTTTAAGGGAAGAAGAATCACTGCCTGTCTAGGAAGAACAAATGGGCCATGAACTCTGAGAGATATACACAGGTCCAACATATGCGCCGAGTGTCCTTAGATTAGGCACTTAACCTTTCTAGGCCTTAAATTCTTCATATGTCATATGAGTCTAGTAATACCTCTCTCATAAAATTCTTATGTAGATTAAATGAGGAAGTATCTTAAAAGCACCTAGCACAGTACCTTGCAGAAACTCAAATGCTAGTTTCACTCCTTTTATATAATATATGTTCAATAAACATTGAATGAATAGCTGCATAAGCGAATGCCAGGTAGAGATAAATATACATTCTTTCTCAAATAGAATTTAGAACAGAATTTATTGAATCAACAAGTTCTATTTTAAACAGAGACAAGAAAAAAATATGGCACATTCTGTTTTCAATTATCATCTGATTTGAAAAGAAAGAAAAGATCTTGTCAGGACCTTTGGAAAATCTGATGCCACATCCTGTTTGTCCTTCTCATGTTAATTTTTATAATCAGTTCAGATCATGTGGTCGTTTTTTCAAAATTTTTTTTAAAAAAGGCTTTTTCGTACAAGACGAGATGCTTGGAGGGCAATGTCTGATACCTTATGGTCTGCAGTATAGAGAAGAACAAGCTGCAGGCACCAGTTATCAGAGGGGACCCAACTAAATTCAATGAGCATAAGTCAGCTAGATATGAGAGAATTTCCTGACGAGAGTTGTATTGTCCACTCTATTACATCAAACAGTGGTTCGTGTGATCTCCTTCCAAGTTAACATTTCCAGACATCCTGAACTTTATACAGGCTGTGCAGCAAGCTGAGATCCACCCAACATGATGCCATGACAGTTAATGGAGTGTGGGCCTAAAGCGGCACAAAGGCAGCCTCCAACGCTCTCCATCCTCCGGTTGGCTCTCCTGCCTAGAAGGCTTTTCAACATGTGTCCAGGTCAATTTTTTCTTATGTCACTTCATTTCTATGAGACTCAGAAGAAAGGTTTTCTTCTCTCTTCATTTTTTTTCACTGGTGCCAAGGACTTGTCGATTTAATTGTTAGATGGAGCATGATATTCCCCAGGCCGACATCAAGGCTTTGGTCAAAGAAGAAACTTTTTCAGATCTTAGGGAAAGGGGGCATTGGTGACAAAGCTGACAGGATGGACAGTTCAAGAATTCATCACTGCTAATGGAAAAACAGCATGTGGTTCATAGGCTGTGAATAGTCCTTGACTTTATTTTTACCCAAAAAGTACATCTTGGTTTTTCTAAACTGCTAAAAAGCACAAGAAAACATAGATTAATTAGTGAAAAAATAATTAGACTAGCTAGATCAGTCCTTTACATTTATACTAAATAAATTTCAGGTAGATTAAAAGTTTCAAAGTTAAATTAATATAGATAAATGCTTTTTAATCTTAATGTGGAGAAGATCTTCAGAAGCTTGGGATCAAATGCATAACCCAATGGGAAAGGCTGACATACTCTAAGTGGCTGTATGGTTAGGAAAATAATATATAAAGTCAAAAACAAATAGGAAAACCAGTTTTAACATCTATGGTAATGAGTGTATATTCTTAATATATAGGAAGCACTTGTAGCCAAAAATAAAAGTAAAATGAAAAAGAGGCCTGATCAGTCACTTCTTGGAGAAAGAAATACAAGTGACTTAAACAGACCTAAAAAAAGTGCAACTTTAGTAGGAAACGGGGAAATGAAAGTTAAAAAAAGGGTATTTGTTGTTTTGTTTTGTTTCATTTTTATTTATCACGATTGGCAAAAATTCGAGTGAATATGCACTGTTATTGAACACATTATTGATAAGTGTTTCATAATCAGTTCAGATTATAACCAGTTCAGATTGATAATCATAACAAATAAGAAAGTTTTTTATTATTTGGGAAGTTTCCAAACACTTATTGAGGAAATAAACACTTTCTTACTAGGCTGATGAGATTTTTTTAAAAAGTACAATTTTCAAGGGGTTGGGGGAGGGAAGAAGGGAGATGGAAATTGACATAATACATTAAAACTCTGAAAAATGAACATACTCTCTGATGAAAGAATTTCATTTCTAGGAACTTATTCTAAGGAAATGATCAAACAGAAGTACATAGATGTACCATTAATCACCCCAGGCTTGTTTATAATGGCGATAAATCAAACAACCTAAGTGTTGTTCAATTGTGGAATTTTTAATAAATTGTGAAACATACACAGAATGAAGCACTTTGTAATGATTAAAAATGAAGATGTAGAACTAAATCTACCAACATGCAAAAATGTCCACATATTAAGAGAAAAATGCAGGTAAACAGGATTTGTGTGCCTGATTCATTTTCCCTCCAAACTTCCATCTAGATATGCGTATACCCATATGCCTAGACATGCACAGGAAGAAGATCCAAGAGGGCAGGCAGGGAAGTTTCCAAAGACATTTTCTCTCGTTGGTAGAATTACAGGGAATTTTTCACTTTCTTCTTATTTGTTATGATTATCAACATTTTTTTTTACAATGTACAATTTTTACTTTAGGGATCATAAAAATCATAAAGTAATTTATACCAAGGACAATAAAATAAGATAGCCATAGTTTAATGAGACAAAGAAATTCTAGATTTAGAAACTTCTGGGTTTTGCTACGGAATTTATTCAACTCATGAACTTTCTTTCACATCTTCTTGGGGTATCTCATGCTAGCTCAAGAACGTTTTTCTCTTTTTCACTGAGCAGCAACACTGTGCAGATCCAACAGACATTCTCTCATTCGGTCCCACTAATTGTCATGGCCGCTGTCCATGTTCTTGGCTCACCTACAAGAAAGTGCTCTGGGGCCTATACCCTGGGCAGGTGGATGAAGGAAACCCAGAGAAGCTTCACCCTTTGGTTACTTACAATGGGGAAAATTCGTGGTTTGAGGTTTATCACAGACACTCTGTTAGACTTCCCTGTATTCAAATCCCAACTCAGGCAGGGTAGCTGCATTGCCTCAGGCAAGTTACTTTGCCTCGCACATTGCCATTTCCTGGTTTGCAAATTAAAGGTGATGAAAATAAGTTCCTTCTTTAGTAGCTTGTTATCAGGGATGAGTAGATAGATGTAAGGCACTTAAAACGGTACCTGGTGCTTTTGAAGTGTTTTGCATTTGTTGTTATGTTATTCTCCACACGGTTCACCGGTTCACCGTTTCCCCGCTTCCAAAGGCAAGGATTGCATCAGGACTTAGCAATGACCACCACCACCTATTATCTTAGAATTCTTGAAAAGGCCTTAAAGGAACAGTGCTCAAGAAGTTGCTCCCGGTTCCTATCTTTCCTCCTCTCAGCTACATGTGTGTTGTTAAGCAACATGCAGGTGACAAGCCTGATGATTTGGTGGAGTCAGAATTCAAACCCACCTCCAATCTTTTTCCCCTACACCCACCACTTACTTTGTACTCTTGATAATATGTAAAGAGGTAAAATTGTATTTATAATATTAGGCTTACTGGGTCAACAGAGATAAAAATGAATGTGTCTAATGGCGTCTTGTATGCATGTGGTCCAGTGCTCGTTTTTGTTTTTGTGACACTTTAATTTTGTTATTTTGCACAAGGCATACTTGTGGAATTACCAGACAAAGATATTTGCCCTCCAAAAAGATGATAAAAGATAAGAACTGAATCTGCAAAAAGAGTCAAGTGTTCTTTTAAAAAACAAAGCAGCTTCATACACGCTGCCTGAAGTTTGGAGAAACTTCAGGAACTTGAAGCAGTAACTGCTTATCTTTTATCACCATTGTCCATCTATCCTCATCAAAGAGAATCTTTTGGCATTCTTTAGGGTCCTACTTCAGAAACACTGACTCTAAATATTTTGTATATTGTAGCTTAGGCTTCAAAAGAGAATTTTGATTCATGTTTCTTGTTTTTAAAAAAATTAGTACAGATTATTGATTACTGGGGGGAAAAAATCTTTGCCTCAATTATCCTCATACCCAACGATGTTTATGGATACTTGTTCTATCACACAGTGACCCCAGCTTCTGAATCAAAAATCAGGACATGTGGTTTCACAATCAGGGGTCAATTTAAGAGGGCAGAATGGTTAGCAAACCAGAAAATGCAGACATGCCACTAACTATATAAAATGAATGACATGTATGAATAATGTATGGCTATATAGGACAGCTATTGACTTTCGACTGTCCAATATACATGACCAGCTTTGGAGAGGTCAACTAATTGAGAGTCACTGTTGATTCTGCTTTCTTTCCAATTGTATATTTAATTGATGTCAACTGTCTTCATTAGGTCAGTTGATCTGATGAAATGATACATTGTCCTTATATTTGCTTTTCTCTGACACAAATATAAAATTGCTTTTAAAAACCCTTTAAATCTCCTAAGACACTTATGAGAACTATTGTATAAATAATCTACTAGTTTGACAATTATGATTAGAGAAATATTGCCCTAATTTGCTGATTGCTGATGGATAAAATCATGCTGGCCTATAGACGTATTTTGAAATTACACACATATTTTAATGGAAAATAAATGTCATGGCTCATTTCTCTAAATAGAATTGCATATTTGCAAAAGAGCAGGAGAGCACTGTCTAGATGTGGCCTAGAGAACCATACCTTAAGAACCTACATCGTAGGGTGGTTCTGTGAGTTCAATTAGTTTATACTTGCAGTATGCTTAAAACAGTAACTGGCACATGATAAATGCTGTATAAATACTGTTAGCACTGTTGGCTTTAAGATGGAATTAACTTCTCAAAAATCTTTTTTTACTAGCCTGTCGGAAGTTTTAGCTTAAGTTTATTTTTTTATATGAGGTTTTTTTTTATTTTTTTAATGTAAAGTCTGTGGATTAATCATCGTGGTTTAAAATTTACAACCTATTTGTACTTATTTATGGGATTATTTTTCTTGCAACTGTGTGGATGATGGCCTGGAACCAAATCTTTGCCTAAACATGATCTCCTGTTTCCTCTTATGCTGGCCAATATGACCCGTCAGGACACGACAAATATGCATGCACTGCTATACTATGTTCCTAAATATGGATTCTGAGCAAACATGGCAACCATATAAAACCTTGAATACATAAAACATGTTAAATAAGTTTGGTTAATTATAATGCAAACAGGCTCTCCACTGTACTAAATGAGTCATTGATTCTCCCAGATGGTCTGAATAAAGTTCAATGGAAATTAAGGGAAAACAGGTATGTCCTTAGATATTCAGGGAGCTGAGGTGGATGTGGTGACAAGAAGGGTATAATCAGCATGTTTTGTGCTGGGCGAGAACTGTCTGAGCCTGTCTGATAAACCAGTAGGGCATGGCCTTCCAGAAAAGTCTATTCCATGAGGGCCTAAAAAGTTTTATGGCAAAGGAGTCTTAGAATGAGACTTGAGACAACCTTGAACTGGCAGAAAAGCCTGGCATTATGTTACAAAGATGAGTCTCCAAATTGTAATTTGTATGTGAATTTTATGTGGGTACATGAGAGTGTGGGTAAGGAGGGAAAGTAAAAAAAAAAAAAAAGAGAGAGAGAGAGAAAAAATTAAACACTGCAATTGCATTCCACCAAGCACTCTAAGATATTGAGAAATGAGACACACAGCTCTGATACTCCTTTAACAAATTTAACATCAGAAACTTGAGTCTTATATCCCACCTCTCCACAGAACATCATCTGATTGGGAAGCTTGAGGTGTCTGTACCAAGAAGAGGGATAGTTTCTAGCAGAATCAGGGGAGGAAGCAAGTGGCAGCCTGTGACATGCACAGGCAGCAAAATTAACAGGGCCAGGCACAAGGGCCCAGAAGAAGTGACTGTTTCCAACAAAAGGACTCAGAAGAACATGACAGATATACGAGGACACAAGGGACCAGACCAGAAGTATTAGCAGGGGACAAAGATACTGCCTCACTCAGAAGAGCAATAGCCAGTAGAGGGTTCAACAACAGATATGAGCAGGCAGAGGAAAGAAGCAGGCCAACGTGAAGATAGAATAGTTGAAATGATTGAGTCTGAGGAGCAGAATAAAAAAAAAAAAACTCATCATTCACATGTAATAATATACTAAGCACAAAATATAACCTGCTCTTACATTTAAAGATGTGCTTTTAAATATTTTATGCAATAGATGTGTTCTCATAAATCAATGGAATTTTCAAAAATGAAATCATCAAAGCAGTCACTTTTTTACAAAACCTGTTGAATAATGAATAACATTCTACAAATATATTTGTCCAGTGCATACTAGGTGTTAGATATTCTACGTTCTTGGGACGCAAAGGTAAACATGGCAGGGAGATCAAATTCCAGTAGTGGGGCCAGGGCAGCTCATGAGTGTGCAGCCTGGGCGGCAGCACACTGCACTCCATTTAATGCTCTACTGTTGCTATCTTGAAATTCTTAATATATTTTAAACAAGAGACCAGCATTCTCATTTTGCACTGGGTCCCACAAGTCATACAGCCAGTTCTGAGGGGCACACACATAAACTATGAAGAGTGATTGTGTTAAGACAGACATAAACACGGGGGCTGAGCAGGGTGCCTGGTCTGGCCTGTGGGACAGAGCTGGGTGGAGGATAGGGTGGGACTCAAAGTCAGGGACTGTTTCTGGAAGCCAGTCACGGCTGAAGAGTAACAGGATTTAGCCGGAACTCTATTCAGTTCTCTTCATTTTGAAAATTCATACATTAATAGTTTAGCTTTTTTTTTTTAAGGTAAAACACACATCTATGTACATACGCATAATACAGTTGAGAAAAATTATCCATAACTTGAAAACAAAGCCTTAGGGTCATTCCAGAGCATTTTCTAATAAGCTTATGTAAAGGTCATTTGACTCAGTCTCTAAACCAGGGGTCAGAAAACTTTTTCTTTAAAGGGCCAAATAGTAAATGTTTTCAGTTTTGCAGGCCATATGGTCTCTGCTGCAACTACGCAACCTGCAGGGTACTGCGAAACCAGCCACAAGCAATGCCAAATGAACAGATGTGGCTGTGATCCTGGCTACACAGAACAACCCACAGCCGGTTTGCCAGCCTCGGGCTAGGGCATGTAACTTCGACTCCCCATTTACCATGATAAAGTCGCAGTCTGGATAAAGTTAGATGTGAATTTTTAGACTGATAAATGACCATCTCTGTCCGATAGAATTTATAGCTTATTATCCTGCAAGATATTCACCACTTTTATATTAACTTTGTGTGATCCCCTCTCAATGACCTTTTTTCCCCACTCACTACATATGTATGTATGTTATAGATATAGATATATAAATATCAATATAGAGATCAATATAGATATCAGTTTCTCATACCTGCCTTTGTATCTGATTTGTTGTCCTGCTTGTACCCTCATTAATTAGTTAAATCTTTTATATTTCTCACTACACACTTTTATGAAAATTGTGTTTTTAACATTTTAAATATTGTACTTTGTCAATGAACATGAAGAGAACCATAGAAAGATACATAATGGATAAAGAGTTTTAACATTCAACACTGCAAATAAGATTCTCCCTAAAGTAACTGCAACGTACCTCAACCTGAATGAATCTGCTCCAATACAGAAATATCACGATCTGCCTTATTTTTACATGCAAACCAGCAAAGAGATCTGAAGAAACTTTAATAAAAATAAAAATTAAAAAAAACATGTTAAGTGGTCATCATTCACATACCAACCAGGAGGGGAACAGGTCAGGACACTCGTCTCTCCCTGTTTGGGTCCCCTCCCTGCCAGGTTCTGCTCCTCTGTGCATCCCAGCCTCCCTCCTCTAAGCCAAGAACCTGGACAGCTGTCTCCCAGTCCTTGCACTGAATTCCATCACCTTCTCCTGACTTAGGAGCCGCAGAACCCTTACTCCTTAATTCCACTAAGGTGTAGTTAGAATTTTTCAAAATAATGGTTTACTCTGAAACCAAAGGAAAACAAAAGCATAAAAGGAAGTTCCCTGCAGGGGATGCTGTTGCAGTTCCAAGGTTGGGGGCTGCTGGCCCAACTCCTCAGACCGTGGTCCACAAGCGCCTGGATGATGCCACTCAAAGATAGGGACAAAGTGCCAGAAGCAAAAGAAAATTGCAGTGGTGTGAATAGCTTCAGTGGATCAAGTCTACTAGCTCTGTTTATAATGACTGTTTTGTATAAGAATAGAGTGAAGTGTGTGGATTTCAAAATGAGCACTTAGTTAAGCTAGGGGTATAAGCTACTTTGGACAATAGAGGCAGAGTCAGGAATATAAAGGAGTTGAGAAGGGGACCTGTTACTCATTGCTTCCCAAACTCCCTTCCATTACTCTCCAACCATTAGCCCCTGAAAATACTCTCATTCTCATTTGACTTCTATTATAAAAGAGGAGTCTAACACTAAATGAATTAGAAGAATCTAAACGAGTTTTTGCAGCATATTTGCTAATTGCTTTCATTTTATATTGTCTCCAATAGCATTCTGACCTGATCATTTTTAACCAATAAGTAAACAAAAATAAATGAAAACAAAAAACCATTTTTAAAAGGAACAGAGAGGTATATTTGTGTTTACCATCACACGTGGTACTTCCTATGTAAATCAAAAAGTCATGATAAAAAAAACTTTAAATCTTTCCCTCCAAGTCATATAACCATAAAGTGCGGCTGTTGGTTCTTCATTGTTTTCTTCCAGATTTGTTACAACCCAGCTCACTTGCCCTACTTAAAATGTTTCTTGTCTGGGTGTTTCTACAAGCTTATCTGCAAGCATTCTTCTTGAACTGACAGCACAGCAGTCAAGAATTTAGGATTAGTGCAAAGGCCAACTGAAAATGCAAAAGTACAGTATCCTCAGGGGGAAAAAGCTATATACATCTACCCTGATGGTTTGTTAAAATGCTATTTGTCTTTGAAATGATGTCTTTTTTAAAAAAGTTTATAATATATGATGTTTTTAAATGTATTTATATATACACTTACATTATATATTTTGTGTGTATAATATAAAATTCAGTCCTCCGGAGCACATTGTTTGTTTCTCACAATCTGAATATTGTCCATTGCTTTCAGTCAATGAGCTAACATGACATAGATCCTACTGACACTCTTGGCCAAAAGTTATTAGTGTCCCAAACTATGAGTTCTCTCAGCCAACGTGCACTCTCTCTTGTTATTCAAAGTGGTGTGTGTTTTATCATGTGTATCATTTACATTCCTGTTTCACTTTCTTTCATTTATTTGTATTCAAGTGAGCAATTTCTACCCACTCTGGCTGGTAAAAGTTGTGCAAGTCACTTGAGGTGGGAAAAAATCGGAATTTTATGGTAACTCAAGGAGTCTTCAAGAAAATGATCAAGAAAACATTAGAAAACAGGAGTCCAAATCCAACAAGGTTTTATCAAGACTTCTCTTATCAAGACAAAACAGGTTTAACTTTTTTTATAACAGCAAAGCCACAAAAGCCTATAAACAGATATGCATTCATTCCCAAGTCAGATACACTCAGTCCTGGATCAAAACAGGGAAAAGTTCTTAGAGCTTGGGAACTGGAAAGACAAGTAGCTGCGTAATTGCCAACTACAATTCTAATGTAGTAGACTGTGATCATGAAATCACAGAATTTTCCCTTGATCAGCTCTGATTACCATAGCCTTACAATCCACACATGTTTGCTCTGTGATTACAACCACACTACGGTCCTGGGTAATATCTTTTTGGCATGACATGTGTACTGGGCTCTCTCACCGAGTTAATCAACAATTGTGTTTTCTTAATTTTTTCAGTTTAATTAAACTTGGGTTTCTGAGCACAGTTTTGTTTCAAATATGTGCATGAGCTAGCAAACCACCAAACCTAAAGAAGTAAATATCACTTTTCTTCTTTCTGTTTACTTAGCATCTTCCTCTTCTTGCACTTAGTTTACATAGAAAAACATGTAAGCATTTAAAAATGCACACAAAAATACTTAACAAAGAACTATTGTTGTAATTCACCAAAGTTTTATTTGTTCCCTTTTGATGAAGTAAAAACAAGACAATGAACACTTCCCATTCACTTCTAGATAGGAGCAAGGCAGCCAGCACAGCCTGGCTATTAAAAAACTGAGTGGCCTGTTCAGAGAGTCTCTCAAGGTCATTAACAACCTTCTCTTTGACAAAACGTTTTCTCCCACTTCGCCTTGTGGGTCCCCTCTAAAGCCCTAGACACTTCTTGAATCTCCCTGCTCCAGATGCTTCCCTGACCCTGCAGTATTCAGGTTCCTTTCCGACATCTCCGTCTGCTCCTTCTCAGGTCTTCTACCTGAAATCCCCTTTTTCTACAGCATCCTAAATCCAGATGCTCCCTGAGACTGTGTTAATGGCCTGATCATTCACCCCATCCTGTAGTTATACCCTTTGCCATGTATCTCTGAAATCCCTCCCAGTGCAGAAGAGGAGTATATTTCCCTGATCCTCAAGTTTGGGTTCAGGCATGTGATTTGTTGGGACAAAAAGAAGTGTAGTGAACATGACATGATCAAAAATTCCTTGGATGATTGGGCTTGCCCTCTTGTACCTCTGCTGGTGCTACAGAAAGCATGTGCCCAGGCTAGCCCACTGAACCCAGGAGAGTCGACCCGCTGGTGCCAAGAGAAGGATGGAGACACTAGAAGCACAGTTCTGGTAGGGTCAGCTAACTGCAGATCTGTAGAAAATAAATAATTACTGTTTCAGCCACTGGGTCTTCGAATGGTTTGTTATGCAGCCTGTTGAGGGCATAGTTAACTGGTAGACTCCCTGTTGTCCTCCCTTACCAAACTTAGTTAATTTCTGATAGCCTAAGGGCTAAACTGACTTATCATTTGATAAGAATAAGTGATAATAAATAAATAATACATAATGATAATCTGTATATATATAATGATAAATGATATAATCATTAATAATAAGTAAACATAAATAAATGATAAAATAATAATAAATAAAAGCTACCATTTTTAAAGCTCCTGCTATGTTTCAAAAGTCATGCTAAGAGCTTTATATGCGTTATGTCATGATTTTCCAGAAAGAGGAGATATTATTCCCAATTATAGAAGTGTAAATTGAGGCTCAGGGAGGTAAATTGACTTTCCCACACCCTCAAAGTAAGGAAATGGTAGCCAGCATTTGTACCAGATCTCTCTGTTTTCCACACAGCGGTGCAAACTCTGAACATTATTCATTCCCTGAATTCAATCAAAGCAGCTTTACTTTTATCTACTTTCTATGTTAGTATTTCACGTGCTTTATTTTTCTTAACCTAAGTGTCTCATTATTAAAAACAGAAGTTTGGAAAGCAGTACCCTGCCCCTATGCTGCCTTGCTCTCTCAGGTCTTATGAGTCCCACCAACAGCCAACCATAGACTAAGAAGGCAATGAAACAGAGACAACATCACCTTGAACAAAAGGCCCTGCTCCCAGAGTTAACACATACTTGTACAGCTCCTTCCTACCCTGGCAAATACAATTGATCTCGTGGCAGCCTTAGATCATGAAAGGATGTTTTGGAACTTCAGAAACAGAAGCCTCTTGGTCCCTAGGATCAGGAGATTCACTCTTTTGGGTCTCTAACAACTTTATGTACATTGCTCCTTCCTCAAGCCAATACAACGCAACCCCAAGAAAGGCAGTTTATTAGCAAAGTCATAACTGGGAGCAACAAGGCTTCGATTCTGCCAAGATCTCCTGATTCACCTACCAAAGGCCCCCAGAATTATCTAAGTAGTGGGCTCCTGGAGCATTTATTCCCTGGCCTGTTCCTCCATTTGATTGAAGGCTGTAAGGGAGCACTGACTTCTATCACTTCCAGGCTGTGTTTTTGTGCTGGCAGAAGAGGCTGCCATGACATCAGGGAAAACCCTGAGTGTGCACTTGAGGAGGGACATTTTTGAGCTTATTCAGAACTATCTACTGAAACTGTGGGTGAAATCAGAGATAGGCCAAGGGGATGTGATGCAGGACAAAAGAGGCATCTGCTACAAAGTCAGTGCTTAATACTGCTTGCCAAAAATCTATATATTATCCAGCACACATATTCTGGCAACTGCCTAGAATTTGAGATTAAATTTTAAATAATAGTGCTAGGTTATTTCTAACTTGATACTCCAAAACTATGTGTTTCTTGTTTAACAATTTGCCTTATAGAGCTGTTACCTAATATGACTGTCTTGTTGAAAGCATGAGGCAAGTCTTGCCATGTGGCTGGGGGCAAGGCTGCTCTTAGAAAATGAATACTGCCAGTTTCAATCATTAAGCAGCAAGCAGGTCAGAAAACAGGGTTTTCTGTGCCCAGGAAAGGGTCACAGATGTAGCAACAGTGGCTCTAAGCCACTGTCAAATGAGAAGATATTTGCCAGGTAGACCAGATGGTCATTCTAAGTAAGACTACATGCTGATGAGAAGTGCATTTCACGTCATACAAAATCCTGGTTTATTGAAACTCTGTCAAGGAATTCAGTCTAAGAAAAGCCAAGATTAAACCCAGATTCCCTAATTACAAATCTCATCTGCTTTTCCCTACTTTAGAATGAGTCCTTTGACCTGTCAGTGTGGAGTAAGAGGAGAATGTTTAGGTTTTTCAAAGATAGTTAGGCAGTGTCCAGCCCTCTGCTGTCTGCTATTGACAGGGGAAGCTCAGGACAGGTTTCCAACTCTGCCAGTGTCCTTCAAGGAGGAGATTCAGGCCCCCAGTGACCAGGAACAGAACATGGACAGATGAGCAGGGGAAGAGCAAGAGTTTTCTGGGGACTTAATGTTGCGAGGTATCGTGTCTGTGCCAGGTCCTCTCTGTGGACGGTCCTGATGAATAAGCTCTCTAAGATGCCACTAAGCTACTCTCACTCCATTCTCCAGAGAGAGTTAGCCTCTCTATGTCTCCCTTTCCCAGATTTGGCAACTCCCTGTGGAGGTTGTTCCACTCAGGGATTGTGATCCTCTTTTCTCTGAACTATACCCAACAAAATCCACAGCTATTTATTTTTCTGAATGTGTCCTCATCTTTTTGCTTATACTTTTATGTTTTGACCTTAACAGACAGCTAGTTTTTCCCAGAGGTTCAATGCATTGCTCTTTCCCGTGTTGTCTGACACCTTCCCTCACCCAAATCTTGAGTGTCTTGAATAAGCCATGCAGCTAAAGAGTTCGAATCACTGCAGCAACTTCTTTTGTTCAGCCATTCTTCTCTGCTGAGTCCTGCTACCACTGCTGTTTCTATGGCTTTCCTCCTTGTGTTTCCAGGAAAGCATTAAGTAATCTTTTGATGCAAATCAAAGGGCCCTGGGCTTCAGTGGTGGGAAGGGCATTCTGTTTCATACAAAGTCCTGGTTTATTAAAATTTTATAAAAGAATCTTCTAGGTTAAAAAAGAGCCATTGTGCTCCTTTAATTTCTCTCCAGCCATTAGCACTTGTTCAATCCTATAGAAACAGATTGAAAGGAAATATCTTCCTCAAGATTTCTGTTGTTCTTGGGTGGAATGGAAGTTAGTTATTTTGGATTCATCTGGACCACTCTGCCTCAAGATGATTTTCTGGTTGACTCTTGTATTTCATCTCCCAATTCAGATGCCACTTCCCTCAGAGAGTCCTTCCCTGACCACTGAATATAGCCACCCAGTCATTCTTTATCCCATTATCCTGTTTTAGTCTCATCATAATATTCACCAAGTTCTGAAATTGATCCTATTTGTTATTTAGTACTGTTTTTGTTTTTGTTTTGTCAGCCTCTATAATGTATGAAACACAAACTCCACAAGAATAGGACCTTCACTCTTTTCTCTGGTTGGGGAGGTCACCAGGGCTGATCCCAAATTTCCAGCTCCCTTCTTTCTCCATGTGTAGGGCTATCTATCCTCTCTCCAGTTGAAGTTTGGCCTAGCCATGTAACTTGTTTTGACCAATGAAATGTGAACCACAGTACTTAGTGTCATTTTCAGAAGGGAAATTTATAAACTAGTGTGCAATTTTTCACATAAAGCTGGAAATGGCTATGGAAGCATGTGTCATTGTGGACCTTCCCTCAGCCTGGGCTACTGGCTGACAACAATGAACAGAACCCCATCTAGCCCTCACTGGACTTGTAGTGTGAATGAGAAATAAACCTTTGCTTATTAAGTCAATGAGATTTGCAGGTTATTTGTTACTGCAGCATACTCTAGCTATCCTGACTATATTTGTTCATTATTGCTATTGCTGCTCTAAGAATTTACCACACATTTAGGGGATTAAAATAACACAAATGTATAATCTTATAGTACTGGAGTTCAAAAATACAAAATGATTCTTGCAGGGCTAAAAATCAATGTGTCAGCAGGGCTGTGTTTATTCTGAAAGCTCTAGAGCAAAATCTGCTTCCTTGCTCTACCAGATTCCAGAAGCAACCTGCATTCCTTAGCTAGTGAACTCTTTCTCCATCTTTAAAGCATATCACTTTGACCTCTGCTTCCATCATTACATCTCCTTCTTTCAGATGCTGACCTTTAACATAATCACATCTAAAAAGTCCCTTTTCTATATAACACAACATATTCACAGGTTCTAAGGATTAGGAAGTGAACATCTTTGTGTGTTGGTAGAGAGTGGGAGGGGGTGTCCTCATTCTATTTACCACACTGACTAATACAATAATGAATCCATCACATCTGGAATAGTACCCACAATGCTAAAGTCACTCAGTTAATATTTGGGAAATGATAAGTGAGTGAACAAACCAGAATAGCATAGCATAGCATAATATAGAATAGAATGTAAATTTTTTTAGTCATTGGTATTCGGAATATATCTACAGCTTTAAAAAGATGGATCCTGAAATGTCTCTTTTTTTAAATTCACCATTTCTTTGCCTAAAACATGACACTGAGAGGGTCGAACTTCAATCTGAAAGAAATAAGTTAGAGGAGAAAGAAAACACCAGTTGAACTTTGAACTCAGCCTTCTGGGGCTAGACTGTAATTATCTTAGATTTAAAAAACTATACCGCGAACTTGGGTTCTGTTACATAATTCATATTTTCTAAGATAATTTCTTCTTGTCTTTTGTTCTTTAATAAAGTTTGATTTTTAAAAAAAAAAAAATGTTCATCTGTCTCAGGTGACCTAAAGAGTACAGCTGAAGGCCAAACCTTGAAAGAGGGAATATGATTCCTTGGTGGCTGAGTGTGTTGGAAGCAGTAGGAATGGAAATGGGAGAAGTGAGGTCTGACAGCTGACCACAGTACGATAAAGGTAGAAATTAACAACCAAAGAATATCATATGTGGCCAAAGTAATGTCTGCTTTGGGGAATTTAATAAGATTTCCCTTAGGCCTAATATTTAGACCATTACTCAGCATACTGTAAGCACTCAATAAATGTTAGCTTCTATTGGTATTAAAGACATACATAATTCTCAGAGCCAGTTTTAGCTCAGCAGGAGATAACTAATGCTACTTTGCTGAGTTCAAAAACTCAGAGCCAAAATGCCAACAAATGTGATGTTTTGCTAAGTCTGTGCACTCTCATCAGAAAAAAAATCGTTTCTGCTAGACTTTTTGAAATATTACAAATAGTATTAATATCTCCTTTAAGCCCCAACTGGAAATCACAAATGAGGAAAGAAGGCAATTTCCAAGAGGAGTTAGCAATTTCCCCTGGACGCACTGCTAGACCCAGAGCCCATGGCTCTTAACTTTTCATCTAAGACTCTGTCCATTCATTCTGCCTCTCTTGAAACAAACCAGAGAGAACTTGTTGTTCAGAAAACAGAAAGAGAAGGAGAAAAAAAGTTCTCCTGAACTCTGCTGCTGTTTTGTCTTAGAGATGATGACAGAACATAGAAATATTTTGTACTTGACTTTTACAATGTACCAGATCAAGAATTCAGGGCATATGTTTTAGGAGTTACAGGAACCTTCTATAGGATTTCTTCCAGCTGTGCCCTTAGACATACAGAAAATATTTGCAGCCTGGGTTTCCTATTAACATTTGCTATTATACGAAATGTTATTTATGAAAAAGGAAATATTAACTGGCATCTTATATAGGTCATATCTTAGGCACTAGATTTAGGCACCACACCAATGTATTTTCACCCTCTAGCTACAGCACAGTATCCTAAATCATCAGGTTTTACCATCTTGGTCTTGGTCAAGATGGTGAAGTAAATAAACACTGTGCTTGCCTCCTCCCGTGACCAAATTGAAACTACAGCTAGATTATAGAACAACCAACCTTGAGAACCATTTGAAGACTAAGTGAACAGAATGCCTATAACTAAGAATATAAAGAAAAGGCCACATTGAGACTGGTAGGAGAGACAGAGGTGCAAAATGAGCTGGCCCTGCACCCTTGTGTGGTGGTTGAGCATCAGGAGGGCTATCTCAGCTTCAAAAGTGCCCCGCCAGAGGAGCAAGGGACTCCATACCCACACCTGGCTCCCCAGCCCAGGGTTTCAGTGCTGACAAGAGGAGTCCCCACAAAATCTGGCTGTGAAAATCAGCAGGGATTCCAATCATCCAAGTGAGATGGAAGGCTGCTGAAAACCCAAACATCTCTTAAAGGGCCTATACACTGAGTCACTCACTCACAGGCACTCACCCTGGGCTCTGGTGGAGGGACAGCAACTTGCCACCAAAAGTGGGAGGCACCAGAGACATATAGGAAAAGACTGAGTTGTGTGGCTTCAGGGTGAGGGCTGGAGGGACAGCCATCATCATCCCTGTGTTGAGCCCCTCTCCTGCGTAGTCTAAAGGCGGCACCATCTTGCCTGTGTTAAGCCCTCCTCACACTCAGCCAAATCTGAATCTTCACTGGCCTGGTGAACTCTGCTAGTTCCAACCTGGTTACTCCCTGGGACCACACCCTACCCAACTCACACATAGCTGGAGGCACTTTCAGTGGCTGGGCAACCAGCCCTGTCCCACACACTGTAGGAGTCGCCTTCAGGATTGATCAATAGACTTCTGCTCTCATTCAGCCTGGGACACTTTTGGTGGCAAGCAACCAACCCTGGCCTAAGCTGCAGTCTTTCTTAGACAAATCTCAGGATCGTGTGGGCCAAGGTGAGTGGCAGCTGGCCTCAATGTGATCTGAAACTATTGTGAGTGGCCCCAAACCTGGTACCAAACCTGAATCTACATTAACCTAGTAAACACAACTAGCCCCACCCTCGTGACTCCCTGCAATCCTGCCTCACCCAATTTGCATATGGCCTGAGGCTCTTTCAGCAGCTGAGCCTTCTGGGCAGCCAGTAGGTGGCCTCAGGCTTTAGGGTACTCTAGGCCTTTTTCTGAGGTTCCTCAGGCCTAGTACCAATGGCAGCCAGCCTCAGTTCACAGCATGGCCTCTCTCATGTGTCTCCAGATCCAACACAGGCAATGACCAACTGTGATAGCTTTGTAGCTCCTATCAGATATCACTGGCTAGTCGTGGGTGGTGGCTGACTTCCCAAAAGGCCCCAGAACAATACACCTAGAAACTGCCTTCAGACCACAACAGAGCACTACCTGATTAGTCCCATAAGTGGCACACCCAAAGGGTGGTCTCAATGGGTACACAATCCCGCTGGGGTGAGTCCCACTTTGAGGAGTCAGCCCCCACAAAGCAGCTCATAGGCTATGGGCATGGCAAATCCTCACAGCCAATCAGTCTGAGAGTCAACACCCGTTGACGTGCCAAGAGCAATCAAGATTCAACTACAACAGGAAGGCACACACAACTCACACAAGGGACACTCCTGGATCACCTAGTGTGGGTGATCAGGGAGACTGCACAACTGGGCCACATAGGAAACCTACTACATAAGTCCACTTGGCCAAGACTGGGAGACGTAAGATCTACCTCATACATAGAAACAAACACAAAGAGGTAGTCAAAATGACAAAATGACAAAACAAAGAAACAAATTTCAAATAAAATAACAAGAGAAAACAGCAGAAAAAAATTCATGAAATGGAGGCATACGACCTACCAGACACAGGGTTCAAAACACTGGTTATAAGAATGCTCAATGACCTTAAGGGAAGAATAGATGATCTCAATGTGAACTTCAACAAAGAGATAGTAAGCATATAAAAGGACATAGAAACCATAAAGAGAACCAGTCAGAAATGAAGAATACAATAACTGAAATGAAGAATACACATGAAGAATACAAATGAAGAAGGAATCAATAGAAGATTAGATGGGGCAGAGAATCAAATCTGGTAGACAAGGTAGCAGAACACACCCAATCGGAACAGCAAAAGAAAAAAGAATCTAAAAAGTGTGAATAGTTTAAGGGGCCTCTGAGACCACATCAAGTGTAACAACATTTGCATCATAGGGGTACCAGAAGAAGAAGAGAGAGAGCAAGGGATTGAGAACCTATTTGAAGAAATAATAGCTGGAAATTTCCCTAACTTGGTGAAGAAAATAGATATAAAAGTCCAGGAAGCACAGAGTCTCAAACAAGATGAACCAAAAAAGGCCCACACCAAGACACGTCATAATTAAAATACCAAAGGTTAAAGACAAAAAAAGAGAGAGAGAGAGAGAAAATTCTAAAAGCAGCAAAAGAAAGGCGGCTATTTACTTACAAGGGAGCTTTCATAAGATTTCTCATCAGAAACATTGCAGGCCAGAAGGGATTGGCACAAAATATTCAAAGTGACGAAAAGCAAGGGCCTGAAACCAAGACTGCTCTACCCAGCAAGGCTATCAATTAAAATTGAAGGTAAGATAAAGAGCCTCCCAGACAGGGAAAAGCTAAAGAAATTCACCACCACCAAGCCAGTATTACATGATATGTTGAAGGGACTTCTTTAAAAAGAAGGGGAAGGAAAAAAAATAGCATAAATATGAATGATAAAATGGCAATAACTATACACCTATCAATAATCACTTTAAATGTAAATGAATTAAATGCTCCAATCAAAAGACATAGTGTAGCCAAATAGAAAAGAAAACAAGACTCATATATATATACTATCTATAAGAGACCCACTTCAGATTGAAAGACACGTATATATACTGTCTATAAGAGACCCACTTCAGATTGAAAGACACACACAGACTGAAATTAAAAGGATGGAAAAAGGTATTTCTTGCTAATGCAAACGAAAAAAAAGGCTGAGGTAGCAATACTTATGTCAGAGAAAATAGACTTTAAAACAAAGACTGTAATAAGAGACAAAGAAGATATTACATATGATAAAGGGACCCAAAAAGAAGATATAACCCTTGTAAACATTTATGCAGCCAACATAGGAGCACCCAAATACATAAAGCAAACGTTGACCAACATGAAGAGAGAGTGATACTAATACACTCATAGTAGTAGGGGGCTTTAACACCTCAGCTGACATTAAGGGACAGATCTTCCAGACAGAAAATCAAAAAGGAAACAGCAGGCTTAAGCGACACACTAGACCAGATGGATTTAATAGATATTTTCAGAGCATTTCACCCCAAAGCAGCAAAATATACATTCTTCTCAAGTGTGCATGAAACATTCTCCAGGATAGGCCACATGTTAGGCCACAAAACAAGTATAAGTAAATTTAAGAACATTAAAATCATATCAACTGTCTTCTCTGATCACAATGGTATGAAACTAGAAATCAACTACAAGAAAAAAAAAACAGAAAATACACAAACATGTGGAAGCTAAATAATGAATGAGTTAACAATGAGATCAAGGAAGAAATCAAAAGATACTTTGAGACAAATGAAACCCAAAATCTATGAGATCTACCGAAAGCAATACTAAGAGAGAAATTTACAGCAATACAGGCCTGCCTCAAGAAACAAGAAAAATCTCAAATAAACAATCTAACCTTACAATTAAAGGAAGTAGAAAAAGAAAAGTAAACAAAACCCAAAGTGAGTAGAAGAAAATAATAAAGATCAGAGCAGAAATAAACAGAGTCTAAAATAACAATACAAAAAAATAAATGAAACCAAGAGCTGGTTCTTTGAAAAGATAAACAAAATTGATAAACCTTTAACCAAACCATTAAGAATAAAAGAGAGAGAATCCAAATAAGTAAAATCAGAAATGAAAGAGAAGTGATAACTTATACCAAAGAAATACAAGAGATAATAAGAAAATACTATGAGCATTTATATGCCAACAAATTAGACCGTCTGGAAGAAATGGATATATTCCTAGAAACATACAATCTTCCAAAACTGAATAAAGAAGAAACAGAAAATCCAAACAGACCAATTACTACAAACAAAATCAAATCAGTCATCAAAAAACTCCCAATAAACAAAAGTCCAGAATCAGATGGCTTCACAGGTGAATTTTACCAAACATTTAAAGAAGAATTAACACCTATTATTCTCAAACTATTCCAAAAAATTCAAGAGGAGGGAAGCCTCCCAAGATCATTTTACGAGGCCACTATTACCCTGATTCCAAAATGAAAGACATTATGAAAAAAAAATTATAGGCTGATAGCCCTGATGAACATAGATGCAAAAATCCTCAACAAAAAATTAGCAAATTGAATTCAGCAATACATGAAAAATATCTATACTATGATCAAGTTGGATTTATTCCTGGGAGACAAGGTTGGTTTAATATTTACAATCACTTAATGTGATACACCACATTAACAAATTGAAAGATAAAAGTCATATGGCCATAACAATAGATGCAGAAAAAAGTGTTCGACAAAATACAGAATCCATTTATGATTCAGCAAAGTGGGAATAGAGGGAACATACCTCAATATAGGCCATATATGACAAACCCACAGCTAACAACTTACTCAATAGGGATTAGAAACAAGATAATGATGTCCATTTTTACCACCTTTATTCAACACAGTATTGGAAGACCTATCCACAGCAATCAGATAAGAAAAAGAAATAAAAGACATTCAAATTGGACAGGAAGAAGTAAAAATGTCATTATATGCAGATGATATAATACTATCCAGAGAGAAACCTAAATATTCCACCAAAAAACTATTAGCACTGATAAATGAATTCAGTAAAGTAGCAAGATACAAATTAATATTCAGAAATAGTTTGCATTTTTATACACTAATAATGAACTATCAGAAAGAGAAATTAAGAAAACAATCTCATTTATGATCACATTAAAAAATATGTAAAATACAGGACTAAATTTAACCAAGGAGGTAAAAGACCTGTACTCAGAAAATTATAAGACACTGAAGAAAGAAATTTAAGAAGATACAGATAAATGGAAGCATATACTGCCCTCATGGCTAGGAAGAATTAACATCGTTAAAATGTCCATATTACCCAAAGCAATCTATAGATTCAATGAAATCCCAATCAAAACATTAATGGCATTTTTTATGGAATTAGAACAAATAATTCTAAAATGTACATGGAACCATAAAAGACCTTGAATAGCCATGGCAATCCTGAGAAAGAAAAATAAAGTTGGAGGTATCACACTACTTGATATCAAACTATACTACAAGGCTATAATAATGAAAACAGCATGATACTGGCATAAAAACCGACACATAGATCAATGGAACAGAATAGAGAGCCCAGAAATAAATTTACATCTACATGGTCATTTAATCTATGACAAAGGAGGCAAGAATATACAGTAGGGGAAAGACAATCTATTCAATAAATAGTGTTGAGAAAACTGAACAGATACATGCAAAAAAAACATTAAACTGGACCACCTTCTTATACCACATGCAAGAATAAACTCGAAATGGATTAAAGACTTAAATGTAAGACCCAAAACCATAAAACTCCTAGAAGAAAATGTAGGCAGTAAACTCTCTGACATTGCTTTTAATAATACTTTTTCTAATATATCTCTTCGGGCAAAGGAAACAAAAGAAAAAATAAGCAAATGGGACTATACTAAGCTAAAAAGGATTTGCACAGGCAAGGAAACCATAAACAAAACAAAAAGACAACCTACTGAACAGAAGAAGATATTTACCAATGACATTTGATAAGGGCTTAATATCCAAAATTTACTTTAAAAACTCATGCAACTCAATACCAAAAAAAAAAAATTTTTTTCAATTAAAAAATAGGCAGAGGACCTGAATACGCATTTCTCCAAAGAGGACATACAGACAGCCAATAGACATATTGAAAGATGCTTAACGTCACTAATCATCAGAGTAATGCAAATTAAAACCACAATAAGATATCACCTCACACCTGTCAGAATGGCTATCATCAAATCAAAAAACAGCAAGCGTTGACGAAGATGTGGAGAAAAGGGAACCCTCGTGCACTTTTGATGAGAATGCAAATTGCTACTGCCACTGTGGAAAACAGTGTGATGTTTCCTCAAAAAAAAAAAAAGGAGAACTACCTCATGACCCAGCAATTCCACTTCTAGGAATTTAGCCAAATAAACCCAAAACACTAATTCCAAAAGATATATGCACCCCTATGTTCCCTGCAGCTCTATTTATAGTAACTAAGATATGGAAGCAACCTAAGTGCCCATCAATAGAAAATTATGTAAAGAAGATATGGAATATTTCTCACCCATAAAAAAAATGAAATCTTACCATTTGTAATGACATGAATGGGTCTAGAGGGCATTATGCTAAGTGAAATGAGTCAGACAGAAAAAGACAAATACCATATGATTCCACTTATTTGTGGAATCTAAAGAACAAAATTAATAAACAAAATAGAAACAGACTCAGATATAGAAAACAAACTGAGATTGCTAGATGGGAGTGGGAGTGGGAGGCTGGGTGGAAAAGGTGAAGGTATTAAGAAGTACAAAAGGGCAGTTACAAAGCAGTCACAAGGACGTGAAGTACAGCATAGGAAATATAGTAAATAATATTATAATAACTATGTATAGTGCCAGGTGGATATTAGACTAATCTTGGGGACCACTTTGTAAATTATATAAATGTCTAACCACTATGTCATACATCTGCAACTAATATAAAATAATATTGAATATCAACTCTAATTGAAAAATAAAAATTTTTAAAAAGATTTATGATCTTATTATTGGACTCAAATGATACATGCCCAAATATAGAGTGAAGTTTTTCCCCCTAAACCATCTTTCAGGCAAAAGAGACAAGCCATTAAAGTCCTTTTATTCTAATCCTTATAAATTCTCTCATTTAAAAAAAAAAAAAAAAAAAAACTAATGAGATACCACACCAGCACATATATATCAGAAAAGATATAATGCAAAAGAGTGATAATACTAATTGCTGGAGGGACTGTGGAGCAACTAGATACCTCATACATTGTTGGTGGTATAAAATAGTATAACTACTTTTAGAAAACAATCTGGGATGTTCTTATAAAGTTAAACATGTTCCTGCCGTATGACTCAATGATACCACTCCTATGTAATTACTCAAGAAAATTTTTCAAAATTTCTGTCCACATAAAGACTTGTACATGGATTAACAAAACAGCTTTATTCAAAATTCCCCAAACTGGAAACAACCCAAATATCTATCAAAAATAATAGATAAACACACATTGCTTAATTCATACCACAGGTACTATTAAGCCCTGATACACATAGCACACACTGGATTTCAAAATCATTGTGTTGGGAGAAAAAAGCCAGACACTAAGAAAACATACTGTATAATTCCATTTATGTTATTCTAGAAAAGGAAAAGCTAATTTGCAATGGCAAAAAGCAAACAGGGCTCTGGCCTAGAGGAATTGACCATAAAGGAATTAAGTGAACTTTTGGGATGATGAAAATTTTCTATTTCTTGATAGTGTTGATGGTTACATAGTGTATACATTTGTCAGGGCTCACCAAATTGTACATATGAAATGTTTGCACTTTATTTTGTGTAAATTATACCTCAATAAAGATGATCTCAAAAATACTATAAGTGACCATAATGTAGTCATCATATATATGTCAGAAAGATGAATGGAATAAAAGTTTCAATACTATGAAAAAGTACTTTTGGTTTAGGATAAAATTACCTGTAGCAACATCATAGACGAATTCCAAAAGTTCTTGGAATCAGCTTTAATAGCAATGAATATACTGTACTGTGAAAAACCATTTAGTGGACCCCCCATAATGGCTATGCTAAGGACTAAAGCATTAATGTAAAGACCTTGAATAAATGTAAATGAGAAATGTATTTCTAAATTAATACACGATTTTTAACATATGATGTGAAAATTTTATTGAACTGGGCAGAATCTCATCAGAAAACAGAAACCACTTAAAAATTTAGAACAAAGGATCTTTAATACTGGGATTTGATTACGCAGTAAAGGAAGCCCGGGCCAAAAGGAGATGATGATGAGGCAAAAAGATGAAAGTACAATGGGAAGTTGAATTGCTTGCTTTTCCTCTGTCATTGAATAATATCACCAGAGCCCACCAAGTGGGCTCAGCCCTCGGGCTTGAGGACAGTGAAACTATTACTCAAGTGGCCATGTTCATAGCACACATCCACTCCCAACCTACAGAAGAAGGGAGAATCCAAAGATAAATCCTGGGGACCGCCGGGGGCTTGGAGCCAGAGTAGACAAGCAAGTATTAGCACCAGCAGGCCAGGCAAGATTCAGGTGAGCATGCCACATGGCAACTACTGTCCTCTATCCTCAGCCTCTCCCATGGAGCACTCCAGGCCTCAACTCTCCTGATTTTCAAAGACTAGATAGAGTTGAACTCCAGGAACCAACTGTACATGGGTGCACACAGTCTGGCTGTTGCCAGATCTGGAGCTCAGGCACATGTGGTATAATTGGTCAATAACAATATAATAAGAGGAGATTTCATATAGAAATTCAGATTTCTAACTTTCTCCACCAATTCAGAAGATCTGGAAACACGCTGCCATCGTCTGCTGGAGCTGAGGAGCACCTGCTTCCTTCAGACAGAGGATGCCTTCTCCATCCTGCCTGCTTCATTCATTCAAATGAACTTCGCCCCTTCTTTTGGCCCCCGTATTTCCCCTAATGTATAGATTTGGACATCCTCCCTCTTCTGAAATTTTTTAGGAAGACGAGTAAGGAATGTACGGATTGCTCTGTTACTGGGAAATTGAGCTTTCTAGCAAACATCTAAATGGTTGATAGCAACCTCTCAGTTCTTCCACCCATCCCTTCCCATCAATTAATACTACTCACTTTCTAGTGAACAGCTAGTGAAGGGTAGAGGTGGTATCAAAACCCTGTGATGATCTGACCACAGAGTGGCTGCGCTAAGCTCATAATGGAAAGCCCAGTCCAGGACAATGTCCACTTTGAGAGGCCTGATCAAGCTCTTCTTTGCCCACTCTTTCTGGGCTTTCTGTATGTGATCTGAAAAGAGTAGGGAGAAAGAAAAAGAAAAACCTGACCAATCTCATAATGGTGCTGAGAAGAACATTTAAGAAGCATTTTATAAAATCTTCTAAATATGTATAGAACTACAAAATAACTGAAGATGATTTCTAATATCAACGTGTAAGGTCCATTGGTTATTTCTTCATGGATGTTGAATATACACGCTTTTCTAAGATTAAAGCAACAAATGAGTTAAATATCCTTGCTTCGTTTTGTATTATTCTTACCATTTCATGTCATACTTATCATCATGGTGGAAATGGGGATATGAGTGATTCTTATGCAACCTCCAGAGGGGTTGTTATGAGGTCATGTAGATTCATTCGTGTCTGATTGATTTACATCAAACACTCCTTGTGGGAAAAATTACATTAACTAAAATGAGGGGAATTAGGTCCAGATTTAGACATCGCCTATTAAACAAAATCTATTACACTGTCAAGGACACTAAATTGTTTAATTCAACGTTTTAAATGTGAGAAGTTAATGTTGGTGGAAGAGTTAAGCACATTATACATTTATCACCCTAAAGACAGAGATAGGGAAATGTCTAAACCATTAGCCACGTAATAGCTCCAAATGCTTTATTCTGGTAACCTTAAATTGGCTAAATTATAAAACTACAATTAAGAATAATTATCCCCACAGTTGTCAGATAGATGCAGAAACCGTAAGAAGTAGACAGTTTGGCTCAGTAATATATCAGCTTACAGCCTGAGCCACTCCAAATAGTGATGGACTCACCAGTTTTATGTCCCTCTAATAACATTTCATAAAATATCAAGGAAGATTTTGTGGCAATGAGCAAAAAAAAAGCTTTTCAAAATCTTAATCCAAATGTATACCCCTCTAAAACATGAAATAAAAATACTCCAGAAATATTTTTTTCTTGCTTAAATTAACACGGATGACATTAAATCTTCACTTAATTATTTGCCGTGCATTTACAGATTAATTTATCTAGGATTTATTCTGTAAACCCTAGATTTTCAAAGGATTTTGCATCTGTAAATTTCAATAAATAAGCCAGTACTTAATTGATCAAAGCTAGCCTATTCCTAACATATTTCCTTGGTTCATTACTTCCAAGGCTCTCCCTTCAAGGTCTGTCGTGTTTATCCTTCTTTTATTCCATAACAACTACTCCAGGTCAATTCCAAATAGGGACCATTCAATAAATATATGTTAAATGAATGACTACATCAATGAACAAATGAATGAAGATCAGACCTCACAAAGATTCCTGAACAAGACCTAACAGTTTTACCACCTTCCCAGTCTTTCTCTGTTCTTGTTCATCCTATAGACTTGCTGAGTTAATCTTGCCCCAAACATCATTTTCTATGCATCAGCCCCTTGCCTAAGAACTACCAAATCTAAGTAATTGATTGAACAAGGAGATCCTGCCTCACTTAGTTCCAGCTGACTGGACTTGGTCCCTTTGCTCATATTGGTGCAGGGAATAAGCTGCCTGCTAAGTTTCTGAGAGATCGTAGGGCTTCCCAACATTCAGAGCACAAAGGCAGCCTTGGGCCATCCGCCCCCGTAACCAGGCTGCTCATTCCAAAGGCCAGCAATGAAGTCCTGAAGCAAACAGCTGGAAACATTCTGACATTTAATCAATGCAGATGCATTGAAGTGCTCTGAGGTTTTGTTGGTGACAAATATTTATCCAAGGGTTTCTCAAATTTAATAAGCATAAGAATCACCTGGAGGTCTGAGAGTTTGCATTTCTAACAAACTCCTAGGTGACACTGATACTGCTAGTCTGTGGACCACACTTTGAGTACCAAGATTCCAGAGCCAAGAGTTGGCAAACTTGATGACACATTGGAAATATCTGGAGCATTTAAAAAGTACTAATGCCTGAGAACAATCCCCAAAATTCTGATTTGATTGGTCCGGAGTATGGCCCACGCATCAAGATTTGTAAAGCTTCTCCAATAAGTCAGTGTGCAGCTAAAGTCGATAACCATTGCTTTAGATCAGTGTTTCTCAAATTTTTTTTTTTCATTATTTCCTCCTTAAGGAGACTTTTAAGACATTTTACCCTTAAATACCCCTCATAAAATTTTAATGTCACTGATATACTGTATATCAGTTTATGTGTTGTGTGCATACCTGTGCTTTATACATAAAAAGAGGATTTTTCATTCCCCAAGAATCAAGTTTCATGCCCTTGGGGTGAGAGCACCCCCACTGAGAATGCGTACTTTAGACTAAGCCTAAAGACTCGGTTTTTGTCCAGGTGTCTGCATGTCATTCTCCAACACAAATTCTTTTAAGTAGAAGGTGATCAGATCCATGCACCCCACTACCCATGCATCCTAAGCCATCGGTGACTGCACAACCTAAAATTTCTTTGTGCTTTCTACCACCTCATTATCCTGTAGACACAAAGGACAGTGACTATCCTACCCAATGCAAATAAGTCAGCCATGGTTCTTGCCAGTACCTAAATCCCCACTTGTGTGCACAAGCCCAGCCTCCCTTTCTATTGCCCAGTCACAATCAACATCTGCCTGGAGACAAATGGGCTCTGAATCACTGCATAAAGAAAAATGTGTACAAGTGACTTTTTAATGTGTATGTGAATTCCTAGCACTCGCTCGGGTTACACCATAACTTGAGTAAATTGTGCAAGAAGCGTGGGTCATAGCTATCAAGAGAAAACAGCAGTGCATTCTAAAGACAAAGGAAGGTGGACTCTAATCCAGGTGTAAAGTCCTGGCTATGGGAAAGGCAGATGGAAATGTGGTAACCAAAGGGGGAAGGGATGGGTTAATAGAAAGGGAAGAAAAAATAAACTAGTATTATTGCGTGTCTGCTTTGTGCCAGGTGGCGTATGAACATTATTTCATTTACTGTTTCATCATGAGCCTTTGAGGTGTGTATCATTCTCTCATTGTATGGACAAGGACCCTGATGTTCTGAAACTGCCTACAGTCTATTCCTAGTAAGTGGAGAAGCCTGCATTCAAATCCTTGTCTATCTGGTTCCAATTCCAGTGCTCTTTTTAGTCTATCATGCTGCCCTCCCACCCTCATGACAAAAACACAAAAATGAACCACTGAAATCACTGAAAACGGCCCTCCACATTTTAAACCAGGAAGATCGGGTGACTTTGCCATGACAGCAGGAACTCTTGGTTCTGCAGCAGCTCCAGAATATAAATCAGAGGCTGAATGGATATTCAAAATCATCAAGAGGGCATCTGCAATCTGGGCCTCCACAGAGCATGAATTCAAGTGTCTGAACCTTAGTGAGGCACCAGAAGTCACAAAGACTAAAGAAGGCATAGAAAGAAGGGAGAAGCAGTGATGGGACAGGGCCTATATCTAACCCTCGCTAGTAGAAGAAAAAAAAAAAAAATGGAAGCCCTGAGTTGCTTGAGGACACAGACACCAGAAACTGTGGGGGAGGGAGAGGTAAGGTGGTGATGGTGGCCGTGGAAGGAAAGTAACTTACCTGCCTCAGAAAGGTAGGGCCCTGAGCCAACAGCCCTCTGTTCTACCTGGGCCAAGGGACCATTAACATTTGCCTTTATCCAGGAGAGAATCCGTTTCCCTCCCATTGGCTCTCGGTCTCTCTCTGTCTAAACTGTGTAGCCTGAAACCCATCCATGCCATGACAGATGACCCTCGAGTGAGTTCTAGGGCTAGCCCACACATCTCTCCAAGGGGGTCGCAGAGGAACTTCTAGAGGTGAACCATTTGTCTTACCCTGTCACCAGTCCCCTCCCTTCCTAGGAACACCAAGTATAAAGTCCCACATGAGGAGACCACTTTTTGTGGAAACTCACATCATCAAGTTACTTTGCAGAATAACACATTTGAAACAGGGAAAACTCTTGCCAGCCCCCAACTTTCTGCCAACATTTTCTACTCACAACCACCCAGAACTGGGAATCATCCAGGAACGTAGAGTTTCTTCAGCCAGAGAGGAGACCCAGGCACCTCTATCTCATTTTATGCCATAGCAATCATAACATGCCTGAAATACTAAGATGCTTTTCAAGGCCTACTAGAGGCCCTTGTCATAGGAGGAAAGTAAAAGAACCACCATGTAAAATTATCTTCTCCAAGGAGTTTGTTCAGATTATTGTCACAGAGTTTTTAAATGGCTGGACAGACTAAAAGCAGATTTATTTCCAAGGCCCTCCAGAGTCAGATGTCTGGCACCTTCAGATCAGGTGGACTAGCCCTGTTTGACAAGATCACTGAAGAAAGTGCATGCCCCTTCCTCACCTTGCTACATTGCCTGCGGTCCTAAATTCATGTAGCTCCACAAACTAACCAGTTGATTTCCTCTCAACGTGTTTATTAAATTATTGAGTAAGAATTGGCAGTGTCGGGTAATGCTGGCCTGGCAGAAGAATCTTCACATGGTGTTTTGACAAAAGTGGCTCAGAGTCCCTCTGAACTGGCATTGGTGAGATTTGCATTCCCAGGAGTCTTGAAGCAGAAATAGTTTGATTAGTCTCTGAGTACCTACCCAAACACAATTACACTTGTTAGGCAGATTCATTCCAAAAGGCAAACTTGACTTTGAATCTTTTACTAAAGCTGACAGGAGCATATCTGCACATTTTGATGGAAGACAATCTGCCAGCAGAGACTCATCTCTGGCCTAACGAGTGTTGTGCAGTAAGACCAAATTTGGGGGAGTTGCTCACTGAGAGGCTTATGTCTTGGCAACAAAGATCAAGATCAACAAAGTCTGAGCAGATTAAGATAGTAGCAAATATCTAGAGCATTTATCTACCCCAAAATAAAGAGGCAGAGGAAAGAGGAAGGAGCATGAGAGAGAGGGAGGGAGGGAGGGAAAGAATGAAAGAAATAAAAAAGAAAGATGTCCAGCACATTACTAGTCTGAGCTAGTGGACATTCCTCAGATTCACCACTGTATAAATTCACTGAGTAATTGTGCAAATTCCTTGGATAGCTGTCAGATACTCTTCATCTTCCTTCTTTCCCAACCCACATGGAAAAGCTCATTAAGTTAAAAATGTGGTATAAAATGCAACCATTTTCTGTAAAAGAATTGGGCATCAATATGTATAGTATTTGCTTGTATATTTATGGATACCCAGGCAACCAGTCCGGAAGTACACACAGGTGACTGTAATAGTGATTACCCTAGGGTGGGATGCAGGGCAACTGGGGGTAGGTTTGAGTGAGAAGGGTGGAAGGGAGAGTTTTTCTTGGGTACCTTTATATACCTTTTGATATTTAAACTATGTGAATGTGTTGCCTATCTAAAAACTGAAATGGGAGAATGGAAATACAAAACAAAAAAATTTTTTAATGTAACCAGCAGAAGCCCAGTTATTTACATCAGATTGGGAAAGAAAGAGGAAGAGGGGAGACCCAACCAGCATTCCCTCCTTTCCTCCACTCCAACTCCCTGCCTTGTCCCTTCCCTCCTAATCACACCTGGGGTTTGATCCTGCAAGTAACCAGGACATCTCAAGGCTCAGCAGACAGTGAGAATGTGACAGTTGCCTGGTCCTTGAGCGATACCAGGAAAATGCCCCAAACCTGAAACCTAAAAGCAGGGAAAGTCTAAATGCTTCAATCAAAGGTTAGGAATAGATGCACTGGCAGGGAGAAGTGCTGGAGGATGTGTGAAATGCAACAGTTAGGAGAGACTGATCTGTGGTCAGAAACATAGGTGATACTTCTCTTTGAGCTTGGGTTTCCTCCTTTGGCCAAGATCCAAAGATGGGATGCAGAGACGGCCTCCCGCACAGGGTCTGGAAGAGAGACTGAGCTCAAGGTGTGTGCCATCATTGATTTGCTTAATCACGCTCTGTGATGCTGCTCAAAGCAGCCTTCAGTTCTGAGCAGCACCAAAGCATGGAGGGAACAAATAATAGGCACAAGACTAAGAGTTCAGCAAACTCTGCTTAAAGATGATGAGTTTCTGCTTCTCACAATTAGCACAATGGAAAGCAGGAGAAAATCTAGCTTTAAAACCAGAAAGACAAACTTCACTCCCATCTCCTTCTCCTTACTGTGCGCCTTCATATAATTTGCTTAATCTCCCGGCTCTCCAGTTTCTTTGTCTGCTAAATAGGATGACCTCAGGATCTACCTCACAGGATTGTATATGTGTGAAACAGCACCTGGCACAGAGTTGGTGACCAGAGAAGGGAATGGGTTAATTGAAGTGGGAACCTAGAGGTGATGGTGACAGACTTACTGTGCACCTTCATATAATTTGCTTAATCTCCCAGCTCTCCAGTTTCTTTGTCTGCTAAATAGGATGATCACAGGATTGTATATGTGTGAAACAGCACTTGGCACAGAGTTCGTGACCAGAGAAGGGAAATGATTAATTGAAGTGGGAACCTAGAGGTGATGGTGACAGACCAGGATCCAAATGAATAACTTCTTCCGCCAATGTTTCATTAGTGTCACTATTATCAATTTTGTTGTTAGTTCTTTACCTTAACATGGAAACTATGATTGCTTGTTGTTATTTGTACTTTTTGACATTTGTTTATTTTAGACATAATCCTTAAAATAATGCTGGAAAAAATGCCACAGGGCCAATGTTGAATGTATCTAACTTTGCCACAGTGAGAATGTTGCTAACCATCAGCCTTATTACTCCAAATCCTCAGGGACTTTGAGACAACCTCACAGAGGACTTCCTATATTAGACACTCAGAGCAGAACATGCTTTAACACTCCTTTCTCCATAATCTCTACAAAATTATTTTCGCTCATACTCGTGTAGTATGAGTATAAGTGAAACCTTTATTTTTTGATGTGTTTGTTCTTTAGCTGTAAAACGATTTAAAGTTTTTTAAAATTTTATTTTAAAGATGCTATTCAATATTTAGCAGAATATTTCACTTACAAAGTAATATTTGCATTTATCAAACAAAAACATTACACTTTGCAGTTACTGTTTTAAATTTTAAACACAGAATCTCCAGGTGGTCACATAGGATGACAGAATTAAAATAACTCAAGTTCTGAGTCTTTGTCTTTATATTCACAGGATTACCACACTTATTTCAAATCTGCTATTTAAACACAGAATATGCAGTTTCACGGGGCTCGAAGACACATACTGTGCCCAAACAGAGCTCAAACAATTCCGGACCATAACACATTTACTCTCAAAACTAACATGCAGCTGAGTCCACATACATTGGAGTCCGCTATGTAACAAGGAGTTCCCCAAATTAACTTCCATGTGGAATGCAATCTTTATTAAGGAATAATAAATAAAACTGTGCTAATTTAAGCTGACATATACATTATTAAATCTCAATAGTAATTTTAATAATCATTTAGAATATAGACCAACAAAAATATTTTTTCAGATAGGAGTATTTTATCACTGACATGGTTTGGAATTTCCTACCCATGGTAATAATAAAAAGCAGAACAAATTTTTGTTGATCCTATTGTTTTTAAATTCTCTACAGACATTGCTTGCAGCCAGGGCAGGCCACTCCCTGCCCCTGGGCCTCTCATCCACCCATCAACTCAGCTGCCATGGTTCCCAACTCCAAAACTTAGAACATTCAAAGTAGAGCTTCATGTCAATCAAAAAGCACCTGCTGACAAAGTGATTCCTACAGCCTTCTTTTTGCATGTCAGGCCATTTGGTCTTAGGATTGACTTATATGTAATCTAAGAGATTTCTGTTGAAATTTGAAAAAAGAGGACATTGCCAGGGGAAGTTGGCTGGTTGGCTGGCAGTGTAAGGCCTTAATCAAGATGGCACTGGGTTGATGAGTTTATTGCAACTCAAGTTTGTTCCACAGCTTTGCAGGTCTAGAAACTGGGCTGTTCCACTATACCCAAAGGAAGTCATGTTGAAACCAATGAATAATACAGAATGGCCAGTGTATTCATTACAATGGGGAACATAGCATTCCCATGACCAGAAAGCTAACTCCCCAGATTGCCTCTTCATTTGTGCTGGAACTTTGTCATGCTTTCTATATTTAAGGACTTTGACCTTCATGACTGGCAACTCCCAAGGTAGAGTCAGACGTTATGCTTCCCCAGACTCCTCTGAAGCTAAAGTGAAGCCATATGACCTAGACTTTTCCAATCAGACACACCCCCATGAGATTTTGATCTAACACTGTGTAGAATCTAATTTTTTGAGGAGGGCATTGAAAGTGCTTTCAAGGCAGCAGTAGCCAATGATCGAGTTCTGCTTTTCAGCATCCATAGTACACTCTAATATATCTTTGACCGGTGGTGGCAACAGTGGGATTATCCCTGAACCATCCCACCCTGAATTCTGGTTCAGGCTGCAGAACACCGAAACCTAACCCTCTACCTCCACAGAGAGTATGTGGGCTCTCCAAGATCCTGTCATACAGTTCATTTGTGCTTAATTTAGCTCGAATGGGTTTTGTTATTTCCAGTACCCCAGGAAGCCAGATTAATAATTAGAAGTTTGTATGTAGAGCATACATATAGATATATACTACTAAGGGATATTTTGAGTAAGCCAAGATTATAACTATTTATAAGAGAGCAGCTTTCTATAATTTTGCTCTGTCTCCAAATAGGTATCCTTCACCAGATAATGGTATGCATCAGCAGAGTTCCTCTTAAATCCAATTTTTATGGTATAATAAATATGTCCTTTCTTGTACTATATTAATATAACCAGTTAAATTACAAGTCAAAAAGTTTTTCCCCTGGACCAACACCTCCTACCTAATTTTATTTAAGTAGTCTAATTTATTTCTACTTAATTCAGGGATAGACTCCCATGGGCCAACTCCTCTCATTTAATTTTATCTAATTAGTCTAATTTAGTTCTACTTAATTAATCCACACTATTTCTAGGTTACAGACATCTCACCAGTACCTTCATATATCACGTACAATTGGTATAATTTTTTGGAGTCTTATTTTTATCAAGATTTCTAAAGATAAGGTAGATTCATTGCAAAGTAAAATAAGGACCCCACTCAAAGCAATCAACTTTCCCCACACTCACTCTCTACCTAATATCACTACAAGCTGTTTAATATTATAGGAAATTCATCTATTGGAACACTTTAAATGCTGCTGTTTTTTGTTTGTTTGTTTGTTTGTTTGTTTGTTTCAAAATAGCAGACCAAACCACAAATCAAGTGTAAGGCTCTATGACATCGAATAAAAATTACTCATCTGCTTCCAAAATTGTTGTGACATATACCTAAACATTAACCGAAGAGAGGTTCTGCTGAGAAAAGGAGCTTATGACAGGTCAATCATCTCTTAAAACTCTCGGGTGATTTTCAGGCAGCCCTGGCAATGGCATAGGGATGAACAAGATACCCCTTGAATTCCAAGGATTCCAAAATTCTAGAACTATATAATATCAGACTTTTATGGGGCCATTAGAAGCCTGAATGTATTTAGATGATTTTGCTATCTTATGGAAGTTATTGCCAAGCAATGCAGCTGTTCGCAGTGTAAAATACTAATTTTATAATACAGCTTTTCTACTAACATTGTTTTGTTTGTTGTATTGTCTTTTTTTTTCTATTTTAGCTTCGCAAGGTGAATTAAAGTTTACCTAGAAAAATGCTTTTGAGAAGTTCACTGCATTCAGCAGATTTGTCAGCTGTCAAAAGTTTTCCCTGGGCTTTCAAACATACTGCATTACTTTTGACAAGAAAATGTTCACTAAGCCATTTAAATCACATACCTAGGAGTAAGCCAGACGTTTTAAAGGGAATGTTCTATACTAAGCCAGGGTGGAACTTCCTTTCAAAAGAGAAAAATAATATACTTAGTTTGGAAAAGAGTTTTTCTTATGGTTGCTCCTAAGAAGGAAATTTTGAATGAAAATTAAATGTTCATTCAATTTTGGCATAGCAAAAATGTTTAAAAATGAAGTTTTCTGGCCATTATTTTTTTATAGACTTAAAATTTCAAACTCTTAAAATTGTAAGCTAACAGACTCAGGAAACTTGAAAAAAACTGTGGTGACAATCAGTTGGTGTCATCGTAGAAGCATGTTGTAGCCAAAATGTTGCCATGGCCATCAACTGTCCAGTGTCATCCAAACTTCAGTTACTCACCTACCACTTTAGGACTTTTATCTCAGTGTACTGTCTGCAGGAGTATTTACTTTTCCTTTTACAATATCTATCTTTATGTGACACACTTTTTATACTTAGTAAACTTGACTTTGCCTTAGCATTAATATCCATGAAGTCAAAAATCTGATGTGTGCGATAATGACTAATTAAACTCGTCAATTTAATTTCCTCTCCTTGGTGACACAGAAGGACTGCCCTTCTCAGCCTCCCTGCATTAGGTTAGCCCCATGTGACTGGACTCTGGCCAATGCAATCTGGGCAGAAGTGACACACTTACATCCCACATGTTTTTCCTTGCTCTCATTCTGTCATCTATGTGACTAGAAACAATGGACTCTGAAATGGCAATGCTCAGTTCCCTAGTTGTTCAGTGGAGTGTTGGCCAGAAGAGTGTCCAGCTCTGCATCAGACTTTACAAGAACAATGCAGACTTTTACTGTGTTGTCAAAATTTTGTAGTTCTGTTTGGGAGTCCTCGAGATCACCCTCAGATTCAGTGATTTACTAGAAAGACCCACAAAACTTAAAAAGCTGTTATGCTCACAATTATAGCTTATTATAGTGAAAGGATATAGATTAAAATCAGCAAAGGAAAAGGCACCCAGGACAGAGTTCAGGAGAGACCAGTCACAGGCACCTAATTGTCCTCTCCTACTTGAGTCCTGTGGTCAGTGCTTAATTCTCCCAGTCATGATGTGTGACAAGATGGATGAAGTATTACCAGGCAGGGAAATTCACTCAAATCTTGGTATCTGGGGCCTTTATTGAGGGTCAATCACATAAGCATGGCTGATCACCCATGTAGCTAACCTTAGTTCCATCCCCTCCAGAGGTCAAGCTAATAGAATATGGTCCATGACTCCCTCCATAAATCACACTGTTGACATAAACTATCTGACATGGCCCAAGGCCTCAGGTAGACAAAGACACTCTTTACAGGCAACTGTTTCAAGGTTTAAAGATTTTCTCCAAGGATCAAGCAAAAAGGCCAAAACTTTCTTTGGAATGTTTAGGGCTTGGTCCACCCAGACCTGCTGAGTTAATCCTTTACTGAATAATAGCCTATTTGTTACATAGCATGGCTTAACTTACCCTGGCTAATATAATGTATAAATTACATGTTTATAATTTATACATTTATCATGCAAATGATAAAAGAAATGTTTATTCATATACTTTCTAAAATTATCTTGTGTACAACCAGTAGTACACATACCATACTTTGGGAAACATTGACCTGGTCCAGTCACTCATTTTAAAATCTGTAAAAGGTAATGAGTCCCACTCCACTGCTGAGCTTTCTCCATTAGCTTGGAAGGGAACATTGTTGGAGAGAGTGAGGTCTGAGTCAACGACTGCATGGAGAAGTTCTTCAGCAGCTTCTCTAGGCAGGATGTCCAAAGACTATGAGAGGACATTTCCAAGAGTTCTCAACCTTGGCTCCCACCAAGCCCTGATCTCTGGATCATTCAGATAAACTCAATGCACACTGCCCTGAAAGATTTATTACAAGGATTGCGATGGTTGGTTTTCTGTGTCAACTGGACTGGGCCATAGGGTACCCAGAATTTGGTTAAACATTATTTCCAGGTGTATCTGGATGAGATCAACATTTGAACAGGCAGGCAGAGTAAAGCAGATTGCCCTCCCCAGTGTGGAGGCATATCATCCAATCTGTTGAAAGCCTGAATAGAATAAAAGGCTGAGTAAGAAATAATTCTTTTTCTCTGTCTGTCTTTGAGCTGAGACATCCATCTTTGCCTACCTTTGGACTCATATTCCTACTGTAAATTACAACATAGATTCCCCCGGTACTCAGGCTGTGGACTTAGACTAAAAGTACACCATCAGCTCTCCTGAGTCTCTAGCTAACTGATTGCAAGTCTTCAAATTCTCAGTCTCCATAATCACATCACCAAATCTTTATACATTTGATTCTATTGGTTCTGGTCAGGCCACGATACTCAGTCTCTCTCAGTCTCTCTCAGTCTCTCTCAGTCTCTCTCTGTCTCTCTCTCTCTCTCTGTCTCTCTCTCTCTCTCTCCTTCTCTCCCTCTTTTCATCTCTCTCTCTCTCTCTCCACTTGCTGCTGGAATCTACTTTATTAAAATCTCTTCTATGTAGATTAGCTTCTTGATTTCTGTTCCTTTACAGCATGCTAGGGTGAGGGAAATGCAAGGGCAGGATCCTGAAGCCATGAATCTGGCCTATCCTGATGTGACCTTACAAACTCAGAGTCCTTACCACCTGATTTAATCAGTTTCTCTGTCTTATAATTAAAATCCAGGAGAGAAAAATGAGATTGGTACAGCTTGACTCAACTGGCTGAGACTATGAGGTGACAGGAAGGTGGTCAAATGATACCACCAAAAAAGATTGAGCTTCCAGAGGGGAGGGGGAAGTGGGCAAGTTTATCTAATATGAGGGAGAAACATGAAATGATAGAAGAAGGCCAAAAATCCATCCTCCAAGTAAACTATAAATGTTCCAGGATGAGAATCTGGCCCTCTACTAGAAATTTCATTTTATCTGAACTGACCTTTTCTTCAAAGCATCAATCCAATTACTTGGACAAATACCGGTGACTCTCTGATTCGCCCATCAATCCTCAGAGGATATATCTGAAGATGGGGTGGGCAGGGATACTGAAAAGAGAAGCAGAGTCTTGGTTTCCTGAGAGGTCCAAATGGCTGTTCCACATGGATTGTGGTTTAGAGTTACAGTTCAATGGGCCCTGGATGAGATTAGTTCATGAAGACCACAGGGAGATCCCTGGTCTTCCCACTTCTCTGCATTCAGAAAGACCATTAGGGTTCTGCTACCAGTTTGCCCTTAAAGCCATTTTCATTTTTAAAAGCAAAATGTATATACATTTGGCCAATGACCAACAGCATCAAGCTTTAGTTTTTGTTTTATAACCCTAGTTTGCTCCATTTTGGAGTTCCCTGAGAAAGAGGATAAATGTGTGCAAACTCTCTCCTGGGAGCCAGTATGATACAGGTCCACAATGCCTCATCTAAATCTAAATGCTCTGAAAATCAAAAATTTCATAAGATAGTGCAAAATCATTTGGCAAACAAAAAATGAAGCTATTCGTATATTTTCTTTATCCTATTCTGTTTCAATGTTGATATGTTTCACTGTTAAAATATTAATGGGTTTGATTATAGGGTGCTGCTCCAGATCCCACTGGGAGTATTAAGTAATATATAGGACATGCATCATATTCCCATTCTGTACCCGACTGAATTTCAAAACACATCTGGCTCCAAACCTTTTGGATATGGAATCAGAGATTTGTTTAATAGAAAAAAAAAAAAAAAAAAACAAGACTTTTGGCTCAGACAAACAGACCTGTATTTGAAACCCCTCTCTAATTGCATAGCAAATGATTTAACTCCTCTGAATACCAGTTCCTTCCCCTGCAGAGTGGAGGTAGCAATTGTAATAACATCATGGTGGGTACTTGGGATGAAATGAGACAAGTTACATAAGAAGTTTGACACCATCCCTGGTACTGTTTCATGCACAGCAAAGGGTCCTTTTTTATTCCCATTCCTTTCAACAGAACCCAGGCACAGTACTAAGAAAATCAAAATGCAAAAAGTAGAGAAAAGAAAAAACTCATTCCTAAAAAGAGGAGGTCAGGAAGGCAGAGACTGACAGGATAATTTATCAGAAATGTCATCTTGCCGTCGACGAGTAGGGCAGTCAAATGTGGCTGCAGCGAAGGCCAATAATGACAAAGATCTACTCTCATGAGTATCTCTTTATGCTTCTCTTGGATTGATTTTTTTTTTTTTTATGGCCTATTAACCGATTCCAGCAATTGGCACAATTATGTGGGTGGGTAGATAATTTCCTTTCTCCATTGGTCCTGTCATCCTGGTAAGTGATTGGTTGTAAACAATGCCAGCATTTATTGACCACGTCGACTTTCAGAATCCCACACTTTGTTTTATTATTTGCTCCCCTTTTGTGACGGATTCTTTACTTAAAGTCTTCGCCACACCCCAGTCAACAGCAAAGGCCATAAGACATAGGAATATGTTTTCTTAATATGAAATCTACGTACATGAAAAACACAGAAACATGTATACGGTTTAATAAACTTGGCTTAAATTTTAGAAGAAATCAGGAAGTAGTCATATACGGAATGTTGACTTCTATTTTAACAATATCTTTAATAAATTGAAGTTGCAAAAAAGAGTCTTGCTGCTTTTAGTCCTTTCAAGTAAAAATATGGTTGATTGCTAGTCTCTATTAATAGTTCAAAAACCATATGAGGCATCCACTCCAGCCCCCAGAAAAAATGCTAAGATCCATTAGCCATGCCTTCTATGTGTACAGAATTGGGAAATGGTAGCCATTACATCATAATTTTACATATTCCACTTCATATTTTTCATTCCTCTATTTACTCATCCATCCATACATACATCTATCCATCCATCAAGAGCCTTTTCTCTGTCAAGCAGTAAACTAACCTAGGAATGCAAAGACAAATAAGACACAGCCCCCAGTGGGTAAGACAGATGTGTCAATCATTTAAGAGTTTACGATTAATCAAAAGAATGTTTCTTGTCATAATAAAATCCTCAATACCATCACTTGAGTTCATATCCTGCCCCTAAAGAAGGGTGAGATCTGGTCTCTGGAGGTCGTTTTGTTACTGAGAGAGCTGGGATGGCTGCGGTCTGCAGGCTTGGAAGTAGAGGATGGGACACAATGAATTCTACATAATAAAGGTATGGAAAATATGAGGTTTCCTAGAAAAATTAAAGAAAATGGAGGCTGGCACCAACAAAACTGAGCTCTGAATGGAGGGAAATGCTGAGAACTGGATTAGCTAAGGGCTGTGTGGGAAAGGGGGATTTCCAGAAAGGGGGTCACATCACAGCCTCTAGAGTCAGAGAATGTCTCACAGGGATAGTAGAACTTGGTCAAAAGTCTGAAGAGACTCCAGTTACTGTTTTTACTTAATAAGGCACCCTAAAATTTAGTGGCTTCAAAACAGTTATTTTATTGTCGCTCACAATTCACGCACATTGGGAATTCAAGAAGAACTTGCTAGGTAGCTTTGGCTCAAGATCGTATGGTAGCTGGAGCTGGAACAGAGTAGGTTGTGAGAAAAGGTGCTGAGAGCAGTCAGAAGATGCCCAGCATCTCACTTTTCATGGAGTCTTGGAATGTCTCCATGTGAGCTCACCACATGATCTAATTTGAGCTTCCTCACAACACGGCAGCTACAATGCCGTTGGACTACATATAAGGTGGTTCCAGATCCCATGACAAATCTGCTGCTCCAGTGCACAAGATATAAACTGCATTGCTTTTCATTACCTAACTTTAACTTCATGCTGGAGCACTTTCACCACATTCTATTAGTTACAAGGAGCCATAAGCTTGTCCAGATTCAAGGGAAGACAAATTAGATCTTGCTACATGTTGGGGCAACAGCATGCCCCAAAAAGAAAGTGAGACCAGAGCTATTGTCGTGGCTACCTTAGGAATACGCAATCTATCACAAAGTGATAGAGGCCAGGGATTGAGAAATCCAGCCCTACCTGAATACCTGAGTGCTGACTACTCCTGCAACCAGCCAAAAAAGCCTTTCGTTGGTCCAACTGAGAAATCAGAGCGAACCAATCAGCCACCTCTTCCTAGTGTGCACCTGGCACCACATCAACTGGTTGCCTCACCTCCCAGCACCTCTGAGTCCAGTCTTCACTACCTACCTGTAATTCAAGTTCTGCTCACCTTCCCTTCCCCCATGCCCCAAGGCTGATGCTTATGGCCCTTTGTTTACTGTCCTAGTGTCAAGGACTGTCATACCAAAACCACAAACTGAATGGCTTATAGCAATAGAAATTTATTCTCTCACAGTTCTGAAGACCAGAAGTCTGAAACCAAGGTGGAGCCAGGGCTATAAACCCCTTGCAGCTTCTAAGGAAGAATCCATTTACCCCTCTTCGTCTGGTGGTTGCCAGCAATCCTTGATGTCCTTGGCCTGCAGCTGCAGCATTCCAATCTCTGCGTCCATCATCAAACAATCCTCTTCTCTCTTTTTTACAAGAACACTAATCACTGAATTAGAGCCGACACTAATCCAGTATGATCCTTAAATTGATGGCATCTGCAAAGACCCTTTTTCCAAATAAGGTCCCATTCACAGGTACCAGAGGTTAGGACTTGAACATATCTTTTGGGGGGATATCATTCAACCGACAGCACTTGCCATTGGGCCATTAAAGTTCTACAGTCACCTCGAGGTTCCAGGACCATTCATTACTCTCCCTTTCACCACTCACTCCAAGGGCACATCTCATTAATGGGACCCTTAGACACACACAGCATGATAAGAACTTCCTCAATCTCTCTATCTCTCTGCCACTATCCCTGCTCTATTCCAATCTCCTCCTGCAGCATTACTGTGTGAATTCACACACACACACACACACACACACACACACACACACACACACACACACTTCACAAAGCCACTGATTCCTGACCACAGAGAAAGGTATTTAGGGCCACACACACGAGATTATTGATTTTTCTCTTCTCTTGGCTTTTTATTAGTGCCCACAATTGCTTTTGTCCTCATGGCTTCCTTTATTTAACTTTCTTTGGAATGAGATTTGTTAGAAGAATCCCAACTTTTTTTGTTGGTGCTTATGGAATCTGGCAAAATTCTCTCAAACTCCAGCTCATTATACATTTTTTTAGGAGTATCAGTCCAAAAGGCCTTTCATAAGTCTAAAGACGTGCTATGTAAACCTCTTCTCAACAGCCTCCTCAATTTCAAAAAAGAGGTAGATGTTTGTCACTGAAAAACTAACCTGCATTTTACATGTTAAACGTGAGAGAGCAATGAAGCTACAATCCCAGTCTGAAGGAATCCCTGTGTTAATGAACATGAGACTCACTACCCAGTGAGAGATTAGTTTTTAAAGGGTCACATTCTGACCCTTATCTGGGGGACTCTTGCCTGTCCCTTGTCCTATTCTGCTCTGAGACGTGGATTTAAAAAAATCCACATGTCAGCATGTCAACTTTTTTACAATCATGATCAAAACATGGTCCACAAGAGAGGACTCAGCAATTTATAATTAGATCTCACATATATAATGTGTGTCTAGGTGTACATTTATATTCATACATACATTGTGGCTGATATCCTGAAATAAATCCATTATGGCACTTTTTTTTATTGCTAAAGATAGGCATTATTAGCTTAAGTAGGATTCCATGACTTAATTTCATATATAAATACAAAAAAGCTCTCATCTGAAAAACAAGATGTGAAAAATCAAATGTACCTATAGACCTTATTTAATTTTTACTCAGGTACAAATTATTTTATTCCAGGTTGATATTAAAAATACACCCTTGTCAACCATAGCTCCAATTAAATCGCTCAATATTCTTTCTTGAGAGCACAGGGTTCTGTCTTTAACTTATGACCATCACACTGCTCTTTAAGGATGCTAAGAGATTCCTGAATCTATAAAGCTGGATGCTACCTGATAACTCCACTTCTCCAGAAATATGGAAAAGGAAAAACCAACATTATTTAGCCCTTCTCCAGGTGTTTTGTGCATATCAAGTCATCTACTCTTCAAAACATCCTTATGAGACAGGAATTTCCTCCCCATTTTAGAGACAAGGAAATCGAGGTTCTGAGAGGTGATTTAAGTTGCCCAAGGTCACATGACTGGTGCATAAATGGCCGAGCCAGGAAATAAAATCCAGAGACTGACCTGTCTCTAGAGCTCACGCATTTTCACCTCATCTAACCCAGCTTCCTAAGGGTACGTATGACACAGCACTGCAGTTTTCAGGCACCAGGGGATATTTCTCCTCAGAGCCTCTGCTACACATTTTCTCCTGCAAACTTTTGACCTCGACATTTCTCTCCAATGTCAAGAAGAATTATTATGAATAGACAATGCCCAGCTTTGAGATAATGTGGGATTCTCATGATCAACAATGGAAATTTGAGGTACTTCTGTCACAAAAACATGTATTCCCAGAAGTGTCCCAGGCAGTGTAACACTTATAAGCATTCCAACCACACTATTGTACTTCACAATGTGCACTGCTTTGTGTTATATCCCAAGCCATCCTGTTCCAGATTTGCATCTCAAGAAAATAAATCCTAATTTTACTGGTTCTGTGACATACATGCCACATCATGTAACATGAGATCTCCTACATCATTCGACCCACTATATACAACTCAAGTTCATTCGCTTTGTCAAAATAAGTCATTCCTTTGAAAGGAATTGCAATAATTTTTTTTTTAAATAACAGGGAACCATTTTTTTTTTCATGACTCATCCAACCAGGGATGTTTATTTTAAACAGCCACTCAAAATGTATTAATAATAAAGGCTAACAAATGTGCTCTCTCTGACTTTATGATCTGAAAAGCTCCCAGTTAATGGCAGTCACCAATTTTCAGCTTTCCTTTCTGGTAGACAGTGAAACTGACCATAAAGGACTAGGCCTGGCCTGTCTGATTTATTGTTACTATTGTATACTGCCAATTACTCATAGGCACTGCAAATGCTGAAACATTACATGAATGGGAGCACTACACTAAATTATAGATGGCCAGTACGGAGAAGCATAATATATGTGGTCCCATCAGCACAATGTAGAGAGTAACCCTTCAAATAAAAGTCTCTGTTTTAATGAGCACCAAAGGCCCATCTACATTAAGCATATGAACTCAAGAAAAATAAATCAGAGGATCACAATTTATGATCCAAAAGGGGTACATCAAGTTTAGGAGGAGACTAATTGCTGAGTTAAGAAAGCAAAGCAGTTCAGCATGTTAATAGCACAAAATACCATATAGTATCTATCTAAAGAATCCTCAGAAAGTCTTTGTATTCATCTAAAAGCCTAATATTAATAGAATATAAAAATATATAGAAGGAACGAGTAAGCTAAAAGTAGTTTCTTGGGTGGATTCCCTAAGGCACAAGACTAAATTATTTCTCTAACCTGGAATGGGATGAGGGAGGGGGCCGGGGAGGGGGGTATAGAACAATCAGGAAGGCAATTCTGGGACTTCTTTGCACTGTGTGCATAAATCATTAAACAGCAGACAAGTGATTTAACACTAATACAAACAAGGGTTCTCAGAGAATAAAATTTCCCTTCCCACAAATGAGTCAGAATAAAAGTGAGTTGGCCACACCAGCATTTTGCAAAATGCCAGGAAATATGATGTCAGTACAAAATACACCTCGTAGGGATGGATATGACTGTATTTAAAACCATCCATGCCCCCATAAAGTTCTTCCATCCATGCAGGATCTTTCCCAAAGAGATTAATGAAGTCAGTTCTCCTCTAATACGCACACGGGGTCCCCAAAGGTCAGTCCCATGACCTGGGGTCACCATGAGGCCGTTTAAAACATTTTAGAGCAAAGGCATAGGAGGAAGATTGCCAACTGTGCTTTCTTAAGAAGGACCACTTTTTATTCTAAGATTATGCCCTTCCCAATAACTGGTATACAAATTCTATTTCCTTTTAAAATGAAGATAATTATTTTGTAGCTGTCAAGGCTTTTTTAGTGTAATGTCTTTCATTTGGCAAAATAAAAAATTAACGACTCTATGTTGAACCCAATTTTCTTTGTGATCCCATAAAATTCAAAAATTTAAAAATTATTATCTTATATTTTCAGGTAGCCCAACTTTATAAATCAACATATTCAGATAAGAACTGAGGAACACTGCTCTGCTTATGTTGCTGCTTAAATGTAGTTGGAGGAGAGAGCCATAGAGTACAACCTAACTCAGGAGCCTAGTTCTGGCTTCTGGTATAAGGAATCAAGTAAATCATAGCTTCTCAAGCATTCTTACTAAAGCAAAGTTTGATCATCAGGAAGGCTCCAGTGGCCTATGATTTGTTTTTTACCTTGTTTTGTTACCTAAGACAAGTTGAGGATTCTTCCCACACCCTGGACTTCTTTCATTTAATTTCTGCTCCACATCAGCTACCTATAGGCAATGAACCTCATTTTCACTGGTATGATGGAACTATTCTTTCCTTTGATCCTACAGCAAGGCAAGGGAAACCCAGTAGCTGAGAAGTGATGACACCTCCCAAGGCTTGGTCAACAAAAGAGGACTTTAAAGTGAACCTCACATCCCAGAAGGAAAATTTCTAATAGACTTCTTATAGAATATGGAGCCAAGGTTCTTCTTGTAGAGACCATGATTCTCTCATGTTCAAATGTACTGCATGGTGAGATAGCTGATTACTTTTAGAAACTTAGGAATGATCAAAGGAAAAATTAAAAAATTAAAAATTAAAAAGATGAAAACAAAGCAATTCTCAAACCGGGAGCATAACCCATGGGGACTTCAAAATCACAAGAGGAGCCTGCCAATGACATCACACCTGTCTTTACTCAGGCATTCCTTTCTAGTAGTCTTCTTCCCTAACTCCATTCTGTAAATTCAAATCCTTCCAGTTCTCCAAGGCTCAGTTAGAAACCATTCTTATAATATGCCTTCCTGACCCAGGTGAGAAATTCTCTCTCCCTCCTAAGTGCAACCACAGCCCTGTAACTATATCTCTCTTCCAAGAGTAATGCCTATCATTTCAAGGCACTTGAAATACACGTGGTCCAACTTCAGGGTTGTGGTTTGTTCATTTATTCAACAAGCTCAATTTTGGGGCTTATTCTACAAGGGGATGAAGAGATAAGCCTTGTTTCTGATTGCAAGGATCGCAAACTCTAGTAGAGAGACTTTCACAATTTATAAGAGAAAGAAACAGAGTTTTCAAGATTAAATGTTGCTAAACTTTACATGGTGGAGCCAGGATCAGAATGTTTTCTGACTCTCCAGTCCTTGGTTGGCTCTCTGCTTTTACAGGAAGGGGTAACTGAGGCAGTGTGAGGTTGACTTAAACCCCACGTAGGATATTTGCAGAGAAGAGCTAGGATTTATGAGAGCTAAATCCCACATCTGTGTTGTAGCCATTAGACAAGCCTCCCTCCTCCAACAGCAATGACATTACTTTCCTTCCCTTTACACCAAAAAGGTAAAAAGTTCAAAGTCTAGTCCAGCTGGAGCCCCCGGAATGCTACAGCCCTCCTCATCGTGCTCCCCTGGGTCCGGCCTGTGCGTTTGCATGGCAGATCCTTCCAAAGCAGAATCATACAAGCTCTCGCCGATAGACCTTTGCTCATTTGCCTGGAACTCAAATTACTAATTGTCTTTGATAACGTTATGTGGTGAGAAAATGAATTTTGAAAAAGGTATGCTCTGTTAGCAAATAGCAAAACAAGAGGTGCCCAATTCACAGATAATAATCTATTTTCGCACTGTATCAGAAAACTCTTTACCTGACCATAGATTTTTAAATGTAGACAGACTGTTTTTCCACTCTGTGTTTTCTTGTGTCTTGCTCACCATTGCATCTCCCACACTTGATTGGCATATAGCAGCGACCCAATAAACATCTGTTGGATGTTTCTGTGCATATGTGTGCATGAATAAAAGGTTGCTGGGTAACCTGCCACTCTTGCAATACTTACTCCTCATGGGAAAACCCACCTGATTTCCAGAGCGCTCCCCCAGGTTTAGGAGGGCAGGGCTTCTTTGTGCTCCCAGTATTCCAATGACAATGCACCTGGATGCTGGATACCTACGAAAACCTAAATATGCCATCTCACGCTGATGAGCACATTTGTAGTGAACTGCTTCCTTTAAGAGACATTTAGGCAACTGAGCCAATTGTAGCAGCCACACACAGGCTGACCTTGGGACACCTGACACTGGGAAGTTTGCAGAAATCTAATGCTTCAAGGCATCATCAGGAAATCAGCAATGGCTCTGCAAAGCCACCAAGAATATTCTGCCCTGGTGCTGTGACAGGGAATTGTGACAAGGAAGAAGGGGCACCGAGTCATCTGCTATATGCCAAGCATGCCACTTGGTGTTTTACATACATCATCTCATTAGAAATGGGTGTTGTTATCTCCATATTAGAAATGAGAAAACTGAGGCTTTGAAAGTTCAGGTAGCTTGCCCAAGGTCTCTCAGCACAAAAGGAGCAGAGCTAAAAGGAAAACTCAAGTTTGTTTGAAGCCAAACCCCAAGTTCTCTCCATCCTGTTTGCTGAAAGGGCCACTAGATTCCATACACAATTCTGATCTCGTTTTTGGAGAGCAGCACTTTACTGTAGTTGAGCAAGTGATGCTCCTGTTCCAACGACACCCGGTTGGTCGGCTGAGTGTTTAGTCCAATAGGTCCCAGGGAAGACACCAGAAGTCACGGCGTGGCACTCCCTTCAATGTACACGTTTGCTCCATCACTTTCCCTCTTCCTTAATCTCTTTATTCTTCCTCTGACTGCCTATCCCTTTCTGCCTGTAGCTTGGGCTTGCAATGACAGCTCTGTGACCCTCAAAAATAAAACATGTGCCAAGCCCTGGCACTAACTAGCTTAATTTAATTAGGTCTTGGGATGGCCAAGTTCATTGCTGACATCATTTCTCAGAATCCGGCAGGCCTAGCTTTATTGGCTATGATGCCTCAGGACACAGTGTGAGGGTCCAGAACAGAAACTGACCTTGCCCCTAAGGGCCTAGGGGCAGGCCCTCCACAGGTGCCTGAAGTGCTCTCTGTAAAGCTAAGTGTACTATCTGCATACAGAGCCGTAGAGATGTGATAAAGCAGGAAGTTTTAATGGAGGGGAAAAGTATCCTAATGATGCGAACAGAGGACATTGGAGGAATATTGGATAGTGGACAGTGCTTGGAGACCAACCAGAAGTCAGGTTCAGGCGTGTCTGTCATCAGGTAACAGGAACCCAGCCATTGGACTGATGGTCAAAGCTAACATCTCAGATCCTAGAGGGGATGAGAGAAACAAGGCAGAAGCCCAGGCTGGCAGCTGGGCAAGTTAACAAAACCTGGACTGAGCTGAGAGGTTCGGATATCAGAACTAGAACTTAGGAAGAAGACCGCATCTAAGGGTAGAGGCTGTTAGGTTTTTCTCTCACATCAGTCAATTCTCCAATCCTCTAACACCAACTGGGCATCCTACAATTCAATTCAACTCTGACACTACCTGGAGTCAGCATCAGACTCCACAAGGTACGGGCCCACTCCCTCAAGACTGCCCTCACTCCAGAACCAGCTGCAAGTAACAGGTCTGCAAGTTACCCTCACTTCTGTCTGACATGGCTACAAAGTCAAGGGTTCCCATAATCCTCTCCCCATCAGTGCTGATGATTTTCTAGAATGACTCACAGACCTGGGGAAAATGATGCACTTACAATTACAGTTGTAGACAGAGGAGGAGGAAGAGGAGGAGGAGAAACAACAGGCCAAAATGAAGTCAATTTTGCTAAGCAACATCACCAAACCAAAAGTTAATAACTAAACCAATTTCAGTTTCAGCCTCCTCTCAGGAGTTGAATTTTACCCCAATTTGTTTGGAATTTCCTAATCAATATTAGCAAGGTAATTTTCATGATAACACCCCTGTCATTCTCTTCCCCAAAAAGATGACCTGGCCTAAAAATAATACTTTCTTTTCTGATACTCCTCTGCCACACCTTTCTGCCTATAAAAACTTTCTATTTTGAATAAGCCCTAGGATTGCCCTCTGGTTGCTAGGTGGGATACTGCCTAATTCACCAATCGTTTAATAAAGCCAGTTAGATCTTCAAATTTCCTCAGTCAAATTTTGTTCTTTAACACACTTTATTATTTAAAAAAATAAAAAAATAAAAAAAATAAAGCCAGGTGAAGAGATACATAGGGTGAGGTCCAGAATAGTCTAGAGCAGGGGTCCCCAACCCCCAGGCAGTGGACCATACTGGTCATGGCCTGTTAGGAACAGGGCGGCACAGCAGGAGGTGAGCGGCTAGCTAGCAAACGAAGCTTCATCTGTGTTTGCAGCCACTCCTAGCCCCACCATCACCTCCTCAGCTCCACCTCAGATCATCAGGCATTAGATGCTCATAGGAGCAAAGGTTTCTGGTGCCAAAAAGTTTGGGGACCGCTGGTCTAGAGGACAGGAGCCTCTGTCCATGTAGAATTGGGGTGTGCCATTCTCCCTGCATGTGGATGTGTTTGCCAACCACAAACCCCATTGTTTAAGGGTTATTTTGGAGGTTTTCTTATGTAGCCATGATTGCAGCCATTGGTGACTAACTCAACTTCCAGCCTCTCTCCCTCGCTGGAGGTCGGGAGGTGGGGCTGAAAGTTCTAAACCTCTAATCATGGCTAGCTTCTCTAGCCACATCATTAGCACACCAAAGACACCTTATTACTCAGGAGATTCCAAGGATTTTAGGAGCAGTGTGTCAGAAACGGGGAACGCGGATCAAATATTTTTTATTCTACCACAGAGGAAAGTGTCCTGCTATCAGAATATAGGCCAGAGCCTCACTGGTGGCCAGGAAGACTTACAGCTGTATCTTCCACATGGGGCAGAGCCTCAGAAATCCCTCTAGTCACGAGTCCAGACCAGCTCCACAGAAACGGACAGAGGTGAGCCTATAAATGTGAGACCCAGAGGACATGGGAAAGAAAGATGCAGGTGCTTGACCCGTGATGAGAGACCAAAAAGAGGCACCTGGAAAAGCCCTCTACTGCTCATATGGCTTCTCAGCTCCGGCAAAGTCTTGATGGTCGCCTTGGCTTCTCTGCTTTGCCCAGATACTTTTTAAAAGTCAACTTAAAAAAAAAAAGTCTAACTCATAGAAACAGAGAGTAGAATGATGGTTGCCGGGGCTGGGGCATTGGGGGGAATATAGAGAAGTTGGTAAAAGGGTACAAATTTTCAGCTACAAGATGAATTAAGTCTTACGATCTAATGTATAACATGGTGAATATAGTTGATAACACTGTATTATATAATTGAAATTTGCTAAGAAAGTAGAACTTAAATGTGCCCACAAAAAAAAAAAAAAAGATACATATGTGAGATAATGGATGTGTTAATTAAGTGGGGAAAATCCTTTGGCAATATATATGTATATCAAATCATCACTTTGTACACTTTAAATATCTTATAATTTTGTTGTTCAATCATACCTCAGTAAAGCTGAAAAATCAACAATAATTATTGACCTCCTTTAATTATGTGCTAGAATTACGGAGAATTAACTCCTAGAAGTAGTTCTTGATTTCAAAGTTTTTTATCCTAGTCAAAGACATAAAACAAAGTTAACATAATTCTACTAGGAATTTTAGAGTTTATACTAGTTTCCTATTGCTGCTGTAATAAATGACCACAAACTTCATAGCTTAAAACAATGTAAATTTATCATCTTACAGTTCTGGAGATCAGAAGTCTGAAACAGTTCTTACAAGCTAAAATCAAGGTGTCAGCACAGCTGCCTTTCTACTGGAGGCTCCAAGGGAGAATTCATTTCCTTGTCTAGTCCAGCTCCAAGAGGCCACCTGCATCCTTGGCTCAAAGCCCCATTTTCAGTCTTCAAAGGATATGAACCTCTGCTTCCGTCCTCACATCTCCTACTTCTGATTCTGACCCTCCTGCCTCCCTCCTGTAAGGCCCTTGTGATTACATTGGGCCCACCTATAATCTAGGGTAATCTTCACCTCTCGGGATTCCTAACTTAGTCACATGTTCAAAGTCCCTTTTGTAGTGTATAGTACATATTCCAGGTTGTAGGGATTAGGACATGAACATCTTTTGGGGGGCTTTATTTTGCCAACCACGGAGCTCTTGTAGCATAGCCACCCTCCTTTTTTAGATGAGGACATTTAAGCACAAGGAGGTAAATGACTTGCCCAGGGTCACGAGTTTAGATTAAAACCCAAGATGTCTGATTCCCATTGTACTGCCTAGGCAAGTGTTCTTTCTGCTACCTTAAGTTGCCACAGAAATGAACAATACAAATCATTGTAAGAGTAAGTGCAACTTACATTATAGGTTTATAAATACACAGAATTACAGGATCAGAGAGTTATTGCTCAGAGGATCTTAGAGGTCTTCACGTCTAACCAGTCTGATCCTGGCTCCATCATATATTTCATATCTCCAGTTAGAAAGAACCCCTCACCTGCCGAAGCAACCCACAGCCCATTTCTGAGAGTGCTAATAGCAAAGTGTTCTTTGAATAACTAGATTACCCAGCTTCAGAGTTTGGACTATCCATACTGTGTGTACTCCAGCCTCCCTGAAGCACATGACCCACATGACACTGGAAACTCCACAAGCCCAGAAAGACCAGAAATCCAGTCCCCTTCACCAGGAACTCCATCCTCTGATCCAGGTAACAGCACCACTGGGACTTACTCCCACCTCGAAGGCTTATCCTTGGGTTCCATCTCCCTGCTGGAACCAGAACCCAGAGAGCACCTGTGGCAAATACGTCAGACATGTGCCCACACACATGCTCTCCTTCCTTATTAGTAGGATTTAACAGACACAGGACTGGACTGCATTTCTCAGTCTCCCTTGCAGTTAGGTGGATATAAGACTAGTTTTCTCCAATGGAATATGAATAGAAATAATGCGTACCACTTCGGTGCCAGGTTTTATAAAGTAAATGCTTCTCTTTTCTCCTTCTTCTACCTGAATATAAATGTTCCCAAGGGTCTAGATGCAACACACTTTGATTTCTGAATCACTGCATGAAAGAGAAACACCCACTGACTAGGTGTGGTCACTTTAGACTGCTGTGTGAGCAAGAAATAAACTTCTATAGCATTTGAGCTTTATGTAGTTTAGAGTCTAATTTGTTACAGCAGCTTAGCTTATCATAACGAAGATAGTATGTCTTAAGGCAGGAGTATCAATTACCTGTCAGGGCCACTGGTCATAACCACATTCTGATTATTCCTGCCAGCAAGGAAACTATTTTCTAGTTATAAAAGCCTTGGGAGGTGGAATGGGAGACACCAAGTGGCCCCATAATCTCCATCCATATCCCTTGCTTTGATAGAGACTATAGACATTTTCTTAATATCACATAAGGCTCTGCACTATCTCACACACAATCCACCTTCCAACAAGATGGCTGCCCCAAGCCCCTTCCAAGTGGAAATTCTGAACCCAGCACTGGTCCAAACTGACTCTCAGGAAGTCTGGAGGAATTCTACTCATCATCACTGCCACCTGCATTGTGTCATCAGTTCTGGTCACTTCTGAGCCATGTGTTGGTCATTGCCTCCACACTGGCATAGATCTCAGCTCAGTCTTCAGAGCGTCTGTAGGCCAGGAGTGCCAAGGTGCATCCCACCAAAGTGATGCTGCAGCTCTTCGCCACCCATCTAGGTATGAGCCTGACAGCGGAATGACCAGTACAGGACGGGTCCAACCAGCACCACTCATGAGCTCAGAAGCACTGCTCCCTTTTGACCACCTGATACTGTATCTCTTTAATCATCATAGTGAGTTTATTTTAGCCAACTTACTGATGACCTGTCCTGCCATTGGGTCTGTCGCATGGCCACATATTCCACCCTGACAGCTTTCAATCACTTTGAAAAGTTTCCCATGTCAAATTTCTCTTGAAAAAAAAAAAAAAATTCCACCTCACTGGACATCCCGCTATGCTCTGCCTTTTGGAAACTTAACCCACTGAGTCCTAGTTTCACATAGGACTAGATTCTGGAGATATCCAGAACAAGAATTTCTCTACATGGTAGTCCTCATAAAAACTAAGAATAATTTTCAAGACCCCAGACAAAGTCTTACTGTCGTTGGGCCAAACATTCCTAATTCTTTTAACTAGTCCTTGAGAAATTAAATAATAAGAAAAAAATATAAGAGGGACCAGTTTGTGATTCCTTGAGCTCCAAGCAAATGCTGGTCAATGTTGTGGCTGCTGAGTGTACTCTTGGTTCCCCTCACTGCCCTTGTCTCACCTCTGAACATGCCCACATGAAGAGCGAATACCAAGGGGTAGAGTAGGGAGCAAAGGGTCTCCTGGAGGAAGAGAGATCTGAGCTGGATTTTGAGGATGTGTGTCACTTGGTTGTGTGTGAAGAAGAGAATATGAGTAAAGAAAGAACTAGAGAAGGTTCTGGTAGATGGTGAAGAAGGTTCTGCACCCAAATCCACCAATGGTGCAGAGGGGGTTCTCCACAAGCCAACAAGCAAGGCTGTAACACCAACTGAGTATCCTACAATTCAACTCAATTCTGACACTACCTTGAGTTGACATCAGATTCTACAGGTTAAGGGGTCAGTCCTAACAAGACTGCCCCCTCCCCAAACCTCAGACACCAATCTCAAGTCCAGGTCAGTCACCTGTGCTTCTGACCAACAGTTATAGATGGGAATTTCCCACACCTCCCTCTTCTGGTTTGATTAATTTGCTAGAGTGGCTCACAGAACTCAGAGAAACATTTTACTTACTAGATCATAGGTTTATTATAAAAGGACATAATTCAAGAACAGCTAGATGAAAGAGATGCATAGGACAACCCCTACTGTTCTTATTTTTTTCAAGCATTGAATTTTATCCAATGTTTTTACATTCCTTTAAAAAAACAAAAAGGAATTACCTTTAAAGAAATGCCTTTTCAGAGGAGTATACATTTAGAAGTTTAAAATAATTGTAGATACATATATTCCAGCTTTCACATCACTTCTGTGTGTGCGTGTGTTGTGTGTGTATGTGTGTGGTGTGTGTGTGTGTGTGTTGGGGATTCCCACTGAGCAGTTTTGTGTGGGGAGTCAAGAAACAGAAAGCCATTCCCTGCTGGAGGTGGTGGCAGACAAGTCAGAAAATTGTGAGAACTTGGCCTTTAGCCTCCAAGTGGCAAAAAAAAAAGGAAGAAAGGAAGAAAGGAAGAAAGGAAGAAAGGAAGAAAAGGAAGGGGGAAGCAAGGAAGAAAGAAAGAAAGAAAGAAAGAAAGAAAGAAAGAAAGAAAGAATGAAAGAAAGAAAGAAAGAAAGAAAGAAAGAAAGAAAGAAAGAAAGAAAGAAAGAAAGAGAAAGAAAGAAAGAAAGAAAGAAAGAAAGAAAGAAAGA
>NW_006438906.1:4332411-4346527 GCF_000325575.1 Pteropus alecto
ATTTTAAAACCAAAAGAGTAAAATAGTTCCTCTATTGTTTTCTTAATTTGTGGAAATTTTTAGGGAATACAGACACACTATATATATTTTTGTATCATACTGTATGTAAAATAAGGGGAAATAAGTTAAGAGCAGGGAAAAACAATGTATTCCAAGAGGAACTCATGGCAGCCTTGATTATAATAGCACAAAGCTGGAAACAACCTACATGCCATCAATAAGGGACTGGTTAAGTCAACTGTGACGATGTCATGCCACAAAACGTTTTGCAATTGTTGGAAAGGTTGAGACATCTCTACATACCCGGAAATGGCAAGCTTTCCAAGACATGTCATTAAGTTTAAAAAAAAAAAAAAAGAGCAGGGCGAAAAATATCATATATATAGTATGTTACTCTTTGTATAAAAGTCAAAACGCACACACCATGTGCCTGTTTAAAAGAATGGATTATATTGAAAAGGAGCGGGTAGTTGCCTCCAGGGAGGTGAACTGGGTACCTGGTGGATAAGGAGAGGGAAGTTGTCTTACTCTTCACCTTTGACCTTTAGTAGCTTTAGATTTTTGTACTGTGTGCAAGTAATATCTAGTCCCAACAACATATTAAAAATAATAATTACAAATATCAAAAACAAAAATGAGACATAAATTATTCATGTTTAACCATACTCATAAACTGAAATGACACCTGCCCTTAAATTTCCATCACAGGGTCTGGCACAGTGCCCTCTATTCAATATTCGTTAAATTGTTGAACTAAAAGTAATAGCTCATACAGAATTTAATGACATACCAAAAAAAGGATCATTCAATATTTATCACTTAAACTTGATATGTTTTCAAAGAACTAAATCATTTTGGCCAAAATGAACAAACTGCATTATGGGAACAGTTTAAACCTCTAAAGCTTCTGAGAGATTCTAGAATCAACTTTAGAATCAAAAGTCTCCTACAATGGGATAATTTATCCCGACAGATTTAACTAGTAAATTAAGAAAATCATGCATTTATAATTACATTGTAATTTGACTAGGAGATATAGGAATTAGATGGCACCCATGGACTGCTTGCTGTTCAACCTTCCATTACTGTGATATAATTCCACAGAGGCAGCAAGGCTGTGCCATGTTTGTTTAGACTGAATCTGAAAAAAATAATACTGTTTTGGATGAAAATGAAGATAACAGTAAGAAATAAAGGAAATAGCAGGAAATTGGTATTAGGCGCTCCCTGGGGGAAGTGCAGGACTATGGCATTCAGAATCTTAGACACAAAAAACTAACATTGAAACTGTTACAGGTAATAAAATGAATATAAGCCCAAGCTTTTTTTTTCCTCCAGGCACATTTACTTATACAATAATCAATCATGATCTACCATATTTGTTTGTTCCTTGTTGTTAATTCTGTTCATTCTTCTCTTATCCTTCAAACAAGTTTGTATCCTCATTAGCTATTCTCAAGATCCTCCAAAGAGGCTTAATTTTTCTCCCAGAGAAATTGCTTATTTATCCAGTTGTTCCATTTAGGGAATGGTAAAAGTGTTCAATAAAAGTCTTTATGCACTTCCCCACCCCTATTCCCAGATCCACATGTGCTGCTCTGGGTCATTCTGTTCTATTGTTGAGAAAATAACATTAGGTCACTCTGAAAAGAATTAAATGAGGGGTTATTTTAATTTAAAAACTACTCCTGTTCACATAAAGACAAGGTTTTAAATCAGATTAATAACCCCAAGCATGTGATGTCAACTCCAGCACAAGTACCTTAGGAGAAGCTCAAGATTTTAATGGAGAACATTCACTCTTTATTCACAGAAACTCACGGTGCTCTCTTTCTCATCCAGAAACCCCTTCCAACATAGTAGAATTTTACTCAAGGATATCACGGATTGTACCATCTGCCAAAGAGGTATATGTTAATCTGTTCAGGTCTCTCAATTCCCAGGGACTCAGGGAAGTGACAGACATAAGGGAGTAAGAGCTCATTTTGAACATTAAAAAAAAATCCCTGAGGTTTATATGCCTACAATTCAATCATAATATTAATACTCAGTACCCTCAAGAGAAAACCAGCCCCAGCTCCATGGGAAGAGATTTTTGCCCCTTCCACTATGTCCCTCCCATAGCTCAGCATTTTGAATGTTCTTAATGAATGATCATTTTATCTTGATTTCACTCAAGTAAAAATACCTGGTATATCAGCTATTGCTGTGTAACAAACTATCCCAAAATTTAGTGGCTTAGAAATACTGCAAAAAGTTTAGTGGCTTAAAACGACATCACTTCTGAATCTACTGCTTGGCTGATCTTGGCTCATGCATCTGTGGTCAGTTGAGGATTTGAAAAACTGATTGGTTTAGGATGGTCTTGGCTGAGAAGACTTGGCTCTCCCCTATGTGTCATTCATAACCCCCAGCAGGATAGCCCAGGCTATTTTTCATGGTGGCAGTCTGAGAAAGGAAAAAGAAGTATACAAGTGCTTCTTCAAGCCTCTACTCACGTTGTTTGTTTTGTCTCATTGGCTAATGTCACATCACTAGGCCCAGAGTCAGAGTGAAAGGCCACTAACAAAAGGCTTGGATACAGGGAGATTCAAAAACTTGGGTCCATTATGCAATCTCTATGTCATGCCTGGAGATAAGCAACACAGGGTAGGATGTTTAGAAAGCCCTTGGAATGACCCCAGCCTTAAACCTTCTCCTGCAATCACTTACCACTACAGTGTGGGCTAAGCTGCTGAGCTCACCACCAACTGACAACTAGGGCCAGCCCTGGCTTGTTTAAGTGCAACATAACTGGTGGGGGCTACAGGAGGGACAACTTCCTGCCACACCAAGGCTGGTAACTAGAGTTTAGGGGCAATATCCTTCCTCTCAGCAGTTGGGAGAGATGCCCACTACTCAATCTAGGAAGTAATAGCCAAACGAAGAGGAAAGATGCATCCCAAGGGAGGAGAGAAAGGGTGGTCAAGCTGGGAAGAGAGCTAGGGAGATAACATCAAGTTCTATATAATGTGGTGAAATTCAAACTCCTTCTGATCCAGGGGCTAGGAAACCTGTCAAGTTTCCCAAGCTGAGGGTGGTTGCAATGAACTGAATAAAAGCTTTACCTTTAGAAGCTGTACCACGGAAGGGACAGAGAAGTTATGCCTAAGGAGCAAGTCACAGGATCTATAGGGTGGGAGAGTTTATCCTTGGCAATGACCAAGACAGGGAAGAGAAGCTGCAGCAGCAAACAAAAAAGGAGATCGAGGCACAGTGACAGACACGTCTTAACTGGGAGAAGCAACCACAGCACAGCAGAGGGGAGGGATGAGAGGAGCTGGCCAGAAGGAGTGTGTGAGCATACATGAGATGCCTCTGGAGATTCTCTAAATGATACAAGAGGTGTTTCAGGACTGGGTTTCAGTAATTTTGGTGGTGAGAAAAGAGCTAGACCAGTGCTTCTCAAACAACCTGTGCCAAAGAATGAGTTACTCAAATTTCCAAACCATTGTGAACTCAGACTTTTATAAATACTGTAAAAATAGTCTAAAAAATAAAACTTAAAACATGCATATACAAAAACAAAGCCAACAATATTATCACTAGAGTCAACTGACATTAAATTGCTCTGTCAAATTACCAAAGTTGCTAAACAATGAATTTCAGGGCTTATGTTATTGGGGACGGGGAACAAACAACTAGGTGACTAGCACAGCTCTGTGGATTACACTTAGAGCAGTGCCAAGCTAGACAACTGACTGTTTTTGTGGTGATATAAAAGCAGTACCTACCAGGTTTGAAACATCTATTGTGTTCCGAGCTCTATACTCAGTACTTCACATTTGTTATCTTATTCTTTCAAAGTTATTATCTCCATTATAAAGAAAGGGGAACCAAAGCCAGTGCAGCCAGGGACTTGCTCTAGTCTAGACTACAGAGCCAGTTTTAGTGACTGAGGTGTGCTTTTCTTTTGTTGATGGCCTGGTCCATAGAGCCCAAATAAAGATGGGTATGGATATAAGCACATACAGTACTCTCTACGCTCTAAGACTCAAATAAGAGTAGGAGATGCCCAGGAAAACCTCCAAAGTACCTGAGTATAAAATCCATGTGACATTAGCACATTTTCGTAGCCGCCAATGTTTCCTCCCTAAATGTAAAGACTTCTTTTGCCAGATCCATTACAGTAATCATCTCAGCTCAGGAGTCCATTCTGCTCTTACTTTTCAATGTAGTTTTGCCCCACAAATGCAGACGAATGCCTCTGGTGCCCTCGAGTTTCAGTCTTCTGGCTGGAATTGGCTTGGTGACCTTCAAACCAGGTGGGATTAGACACAAAGCCATCAAATTAGGTTTTTCCTCACAGCTGTGACAGTCTTCTGACACTCTTGTTTTAAGTTTAGTGAAGGTATTCTTGCTGGGTTTTGTCATGTTCATTTTTATTTGTCTGCTGCTCAGTTAAGAGTAAGTTGGGCCTGATCAATTCTGCTCACCCTATCTACAGACACTGGTTCTAGGATGCAAGGGGAGTTTGGGCTGGGGAAGCCTGGGCCTTGGACTTCTCCAGCAGAACCATTAGTAGCAGAGCCTTCCTTCTCAATCTGGACAATGGGGTCACAATAACAGAAGGGGTTCTTAGCACCAAGCCACAGAAGAGAGTTCCAAGGGCTAGAGTCCAACACGGGATGAGGAAGCAGAGGTTTGGAACCACAGCTGGTGATTTTATGGGTTGAGATGAACAAGAGATGGTGTCATATCCTCTGAGGAGAGTTCCAAGGGCTAGTGTGTCCAACACAAGATGAGGAAGTGGAGGTTTGGAACCACAGCTGGTGATTTTATGAGTTGAGATGAACAAGAGATGGTGTCATATCCTCTGTGAGGTCTTTTATGACCCCTCATGCCAAGTGGACCCTTCTCCCTTATGTTACCAACATAGTCTCAGTGTCCCACCATGTAGTTAACATGTAGGACAATCGTATATTTATGTATTCAACTCCCACATGAGTCTTTTATGGCCAGGGACTTCTCACTCATTTGTGTATCTGGTACTATGCCTGGCAAACTATTGGCACTAAATAAGTGGGCTAAAGTGAATCCGTGCCAGCTGAGTCTTATGAACACTAACCAGGGAGGTCCTCTCCTGGGCAAAACAAGTAAGAGCGATGTGGAAATCTAAATTCCATTTTAAGACCTAAAAGTGGGAATGAAGAGTTTAGAAAGCCTCTATACTCTACATGTCAAAGCAATTTGTCCCAGGAGTTCTTTTACGAGCTTAGTGAAATAAACCTACATGGCTAGGATCGTCAATAAATCCCTTTTTCTGCTTAAGTTGACTTGAAGTCGGTCTCTGGTACTTTCAACCAAAGGGAACGTGAACAAGTCAGAGGTTCATCAACAAGTCAGGAGTGTGTTCAAGGAGCAAAAACCAAACAGGCTCTTGGTTCGTGGAAGTGTGTTCAGATTGTTTCGGAGAAGAAAGTGATCCTAATATCTGGAATTTTCACCAAAGACTTATTTCTGCATTATTCCAAAAAGCCTGAGTTAATAACACTGCAAAGACAACTTCCTCCAACAAGAGTCTTATGAGTAAAATCAGTATTTAGAGTGGAAAAATATGTATATGTTAAAAAGCAAGTTTTACCCAAATATATCTACAGTATCCAAAATAGGTACCAGATTTTTTTTCTTAACCAATATGTTCCTAAAACATATTGTTTGTTTTTTTTACTGTTATTATTTCCGAACAGGCTCTATTATTGTGGTAGAGAAAACTTCAAACCTACCTTTAATTCTAGTTTATATCATATAAAATAAGAAAAGGCAAGGATAATGAGCATCAGTCTAGCATTTATTAATATTTTATTATAGGTCAGCTTTAGTTTTACATACATGGGCAATAGGTAGTTTTTTTTAATTAAAATATAGTTGACACATAATATTAGTTTCAGGTGCACAAGATGATTTGATATTTCTATATACTGTGAATCACCACAGTAAGTCTAGTTAACATCTGTCACCGTTATAAATTTTTTGACTTGTGATGATAACTTTATTTTACACTTTTCCAACAAGTATTTATTATCAGTTAAGCCATGATTCAGGATCCCAGGGTGAGGTGTACCCAGGTTCCCCCTGGAGGACAGAGGAGAGGCAGAGTGGGGCCAGTTCAGATCTTCCCTAGAAATGTGCCTTCTGCCCAGTGGTTGTCCCAGGCTGACACCAGGGTATGGGGCAGAGAGACTTGCACATACGTCAGTACCATTCACACATGGAGTCATCACCCCGCTTAGTGGTCATTGCCTCCTCACCGCGGGGGAAGTCCAGGTGGTTCTGCCAACAGTTCTTGGTCTGGTTCTGGCTGGGGAAGCATCTGTCAAAAGGGGCAGTCTGGTAGTTCTTGATTTTGGTTTTGATGTCTCCTGCAGTGTTGTCAATTCCTAAAGACGCCCCTGAAGCAGCTCACAGCTCAATGTGACCCTCGGCAAAGATGCTGTCTGACCGGAAGTGGAATTAAGCTGTGATGAGAACTTTTAAGATCTACTCATTTAGTAACTTTCAAACATGCAATGCAGTATTATTAACTATGAATAAGTCTTGATGGTATGCATTTATCTTGTTGATAATATAACCGGAAATTTATATCTTAGCACTTAAAAATGTTAAGTGTCTTTTCAGATCTCAATCTACTTTTAGTTTTTGTTGTTGCTCTCTTTCCCGGACGTTAGTGTTTCAGCTGGGATGGATTTGATTAGATGCTTCCATCTTTTGCTCACATGCTTTCCTCTAAGTGATGGCCACCCTGACCTCTTTAAAAGTCAAGATGAGCTCAACTTTCTAAGGGGCCTATGCTAAAAGTGTGGATCTCTTAAGTCAGCAAAAACTCATTCTCCCCCAAACTCCATATGGCTCTGCCCCATTAAGCTATTACTGGGCCATCTGGAGGTTATAGTCTTAACATCCTTAAGTAGAATGTACACGTGAAAAGTAAGGAGAGGGAATTGATATTGATTCTTCCTATTCTATTTTATGAAATACTCCTGAGTTTGCAAAGACCCAGGCAGGGACTGGCTTCTATTCCGAAGATCACCAAATATACTTTTGGCTCTAAAAATTAATTTTACACCCTAAGTATTATCTTTGTGTAGAGCTGCTACTGATCTGTGCTGCTAAGTGCAAATTAGAAATAGTATATTTATACAAATTAGTAATAGTGCCACTATAGGCAGACACTGCCCTCAGGTGCTGAGCTTGGCAACTGGCCCATGGGCTGGATTTCAGCCTCCACTCACCCTCTCGGCCACTTAATGGAGTAAACCAACAGCACAGCCATAGGCAGTAACCTACCTTCGTATTTTAGAAGCTATTTCTACTTATTTTTTTCAACTCTGCACTTAAGAGAGATGGTATAAGAAAAGTGCACAATTGTTGCTAACCTGTGAACTTTGGGAAATAAAAAAGTTAGGGAATTTTGAGATCATCAACTTTAAAGTTCTTTTCCAAGAGACACTTGGGAATAAGCACAGAAGAGAAGTAATCAAGGAGCTGTATTATTAGCAGTTTTTTGGAGAGGAGCAGGTTTACGCATATAATGAAATGCAGAAAGTATACTAATCCTAAGTCACACCTGGATGATTTTTTGCATGCGTATGCACTCAATGAGAACAGCTCAGTTAAAGACACAGAACATTTCTCGCACCCCAGAAGGTCTCCTTTTGTCTCTTCCCTGGAAATCACTCCAGCCTCACGACAACACTTTCTGACTTCCATCACCTTCGATTTGTTTTACCTGCTCTTGGACTTGATAGAAATGAGTCATACAGTATGTACTCCGTTGTGTCTGCCTTCTTCTACTCAGCACAATGTCTGTGGGGTCCCTCCAAGGTATAGCATGTATCAGTAGTTTGATCATTTTTGTTGTGTAAAATTCCATTATATGATGATACCATAATTTATTAACTCTCCTCTTGATGGATATTTGGGCTGTTTATAATTTGGAACTATTATGAACACAAATTCAGTAGTTCTTTAAATCCAAGGTATAGAAATTCATATTTTACTCAGTGCTATTCCACAAAGAAATTTACATAAAATAATGGTAAAATAGAGAAACACAGAAATTAAAATAAGAATCAAATATCAATGCCTAGGCAGATAAGCACAGTATGCAATCTATCTGGTCTTTCTACTTGCAATAATTGGGTTTCGAGTTTGACTCTGAGCTTCCCAAAGCCAAAACAAAATGGTGAGTTATATAGTCTTTGTAATAGGAGGAAAAATCCGTTAGTTAGGGAAAGCAAAACTTTTATAATCACTAAGTTCCAAAGAAAGTCCTTCACCTTGGGCTTCATGGTAGAAATTATAGAGAGATATAATGAATGATGTATTCAAGGTAGCTCTACAAGACATACATGAACATATTTTTAGATCACTATTTCTTATAGTGCCCATAAAACATGACCCCAACCCAGCAGTTTATAAAATAACATCATATTTTAAGTGTATTATACATGGGTGTGTATTTTTTAAAAGGGAAAAGTGTATTCAAATATCACATGTCTTAAAACAAGGGTTGGAAAACTATAGCCCTCCTGACCAAATGTGGCCTGCCATCTGTTTACAGCTTTATTGGAACAGCCACACCCACTTTTTTACACATTGTCTGTAGCAGCTTTCCTGTGACAACAGCAGAATTAAATGGTTGCAACAAATACCCTCTGGTCAATAAAGCCTATAACATTTACTATCTGGCCCTTTACTGAAAAAATTTTCTGCTGTGAATTAGCAATAGGATAGGATTGTAGGCATTATATTCTCCTTGGTTATTGTTCATGCCTTTACATAATCTTCGCCCCTTCAGTATGGGCGAGATCTGTGAATTGCTTCTAGTCATAGAAAATGGCAAAAGTGAAGGATTTTACAGTTGTCATTAAAGTGCCAAATCAGTTGTTTTTTTTTTTTTTAATCAAAAGAGAGATCCTGGGTGGGCCTGACTTAATCAGATGAAAGTTCGTAAACAAGAGACTGGCCCTCACTACCATCAGAGTCCTCTACCTTGCTGGCTTGAAGAAGCAGATTGTATGGTGTGAAAGGGCCTCTAGAGAGAACCGTAGGGCAAAGAGCTGTGGGCAGCCTCTAGAAGCTGAGGGCCTCAGTTCTACAACCCACAAGGAACTGAATTTTTCCAACAACCAAGTGAGCTTAAAAGAGGACCCTGAGCATGGGGTAAGACCACAGCCCAAGCCAACAGTTCTTGATTGTGGCCTGGTGAGACCCTAAAGCAAAGAATTCATCTAAGCCATGCCTTGACGCCAGACTCATGGAAACAGTGAGATAACAAATCCATGTTGTCTTAATTCACTAAGGTTGGGGTAAGTTGCTACGCAGAAAATTAGAACGCTAGTACAGTTAGTTTCCCCAGTTTTTTCTACAATACGTATATGGTTCAAACGTGAGAGATAACTACAATATCTATAAAGAATTTTTATAATTTGGAAGTACACACTGAATTATCTAAGGATAAAATAATATGATGTCTCGAATTTGCTTCAGAAAATGAAGAGAGGACAAGACACTGGTAGAGTTGAAACGAGATTGGCCACTTATTGATAATTCTTAATGCTAATTGATGGATTCATGCAGATTTATTAGACTACTCCTTTCACTTCTGTATGTTCAAAATTTTCCATAATAAAGAAGTTTTTAAAAATTAGATGTACATACAGAATTAGCTTAAAGGATGTTTATAGTTTCTGATACAGGAAAACTAAACAATTAAAATGTCTACACAGGGAACTGGTTAAATCAATCACTATAGATACATAGTATGTTTATATGTGTCTTTAAAACTGATTGCATAGAATAATGATGTTAACATTTTTCTCTGGTCTTATAATTTGATGTAAAATTAAACATTTGCAAGCAACAAAACAAGAAACCACAAAGCTTATGTATTTTTAAGAAGTTCATCTGCGAAAATTCTATTCTGTCGGACTGACTAAATCCAGTCTAAATGGCCTGGAGGCTCCCCTTGGCGGAAGGAGCATAGCAGGGGTGCCTGAAGGATGGGAGAGCCTGTGGAGCCACTCAATGATCCCCCCTACCCATCATTAATCCCTCAGTCTCCTGCTGGATAAAGTTCTAATGGCCACATTGTGTTAGGGGTCTCCAGTTCTGCTATGAACATACAGAAGTGGGAAGGCAAGGAACAGGGTGAAGTAACACAAGGAATTCAAAGTCCTAGTAAATCTTTGAATAAATATAATCATAATTCTCAAGAAAGATTTGGGTTATGAATACCATTAGAGACTCCCAATTTTTACTCTAGCCAGTATGGCCTCAGATTTATATGGCCAGTGAGAGATTTCTTCATTTTCCTAAACACCATACTGCCAGCTTCTATTTCCCCTAGGACCCTGACAGTAAGATTCAGGGACAAGCTATCCCCACATCAAAATGATTCTTGGACCCATTTGTTACAATCACTATTCTGGATCATTTTGGGGTGGAACATTCAAAAGTCAGTGAGGATAGGGTAAATGTTCTGCCAAAATATGTGCAATCATAAAATGTCAGAAATAAAAGTACCCTTATAAATTATTTTAAATGCATTTGTTTTACCAACCAAAGAGAAAGTGGGGGATGGGGGAAGAGAGAGAGAGAGAGACCTAGGGACATAATGCAGCCAGGACCAAAGTCACAAGGACAGGCAGAGTATCCGAAAGTAGAACCCGGATGCCAGCTCTCAGACCAGTGCTTCCCACCAGTCCTGGGTCGCCTGCTCTTACTCAGTCTTTTCAATCTTAATGAGTAGCCTAAGTTCAGGCTACTACATAGACTCACAGAGCAGTAGCACAAAACCTGAAATATAAGTAGCCAACGAACGTAGGAAGGAGAAAGACAGGGAGGAAGGGAGAGAAGACATAAAGAGAGAAAATACAAATGACAAGTAAACATATTAAAAGGTGTTCAAGCTCATTAGTCCTCAGGGAACCACAAATCAATATCACAGGAAGACACTACTCCCCACCCATCAGGACAGCTAATATTAAAAAGACTGACTATGGCAAGCGTGACACACATACAGTGCAACGGGAAGTCTCATACATCGCTTGTAGGGGTACAAGTATGGCAAACTGCATGGTGCAACCATTGGGAAACTTTTAGCAGTCTCTACTGAAATTGTGTATATGCCTACCAGCTAAGTGAATAATTCTGCTCCAAGGTCTATTCCCAACATAAATGAATATATATGTTCACCAAAAGAGGTATACTAAAATGTTCATCGCAGCACTATTTTTAACAGGCAAAACTAGAAACTACCAAAATATCCATCAATAGTAGATGGATAAATAATGGTGGTATATTCATATAATGGAATGCAATGCAGAAATATTAATGAAGCATCACTATAAGCAACAACATGGGTGACTCTCAAAGAAATGGGGGGTGAAAGAAGACAGTCACAAAATCATGTATTTCAATTATATAAGGTTCAAAAGCAGGCAAAATTCATGGTGTCAGAGGTCAGGGTTATTATTATTTGGAAGCTAGGAAAGTGGGAATAACTAGGGCTGAGCATGATGGGGGTCTTTGGGGTGCTGGTAGAGATCTATATCTGAATGGCAATTACACAGAAGTATCCACATTCTGATCAGTTATTGGGCTATAAACTTAAAATTTGTACACTTTTCTAAGCACAGGCTATCTTTCAATAAAATAATTTGTTTATAAATGCACATTTAAAAAGAAAGCAAGAGGAGCGATTTGGGTAGAATTCTAAAGATCTTAAGATTCTTGATCAACGCAACCTTCTTGAACTTTCTAACACAACTGAAGGACATTTATTCATTGTGATCTCAAATGTCAGCTCCATTTCATATCTATAAAAAGATGTCTACTAGATGCTAATACCAAGTAAATATCATAGACATCACATTAGATCACTAATAATTTCGAAATAACAGAAGGAAAAAAGGAACTGACATTATTAAACAATAGCTATGTTACCTGAGATGTGCTCTGTACCTTACACATGTTCTCTCTAGTAATTCAGCAACCCTTCACAAAAGGTATTATTATTAATCCCAGTTTATAAAAGGAAAAACTAAGACTCAGTGAACTTAAGCAATTTTCCCAAGGTTGCTTTGCTCCAAAATCCCAGAGTTGTTCCATCACACCCCACACAGCCCTGGGTTATTAGTGCCTTTGACTCTTACCATTAAAACAACTTCATAAAACTTGTGCCCTCATAAATATCTCATATAAACAAAGTAGCCTGAGGTGATTTCCTAGGAATATTATTGCATTACGCTCTGTTGCCATTTACAACCTAGAAAATGTCCCATAGTCTTTACTCCTAATAAGAAAAAAAAATAGGGGTACAGGTTCCCTGATTTTCAAATAACATTTAACTGCCCAGGACAGAGCCAGAGTACAGCCACATTCCTACCCCACCCTCGTCCCGCCCCTACCCCACCTCCAGAAGCCCTCCTGCAAAGGGGGAGCTACCAAACCCAAGGTATTCTTTTAAAGTGTTTCTTACTGTAGCTGTTTTATTATTCATATGCTTTTAATAGCATCTCAATGATTGTTTTATAGGCCTACTATAGCTTAAGTTAATGCTAAAGACATTACAAGTAGCTCCCTTTTAAATTTTTAACCAGAATAAAAGTTTACAAAAAGCACAAATGCTCCTGAAACAGATCTTATATCCAAACAGACATTGAGACAGTTTTACAAGGCGGCTCACAGATTTCATAGGGCCCCACTGGTATGTGATGCCCATTAGAACTGCAAAACTGAAGTCCTGGTGACTCTCTACAGCCAAGTACGTGATGTTTTTTGACTTAAAGACCATTTCAGGAAGTCTTAAATAAGATGATGAAGAAAGAAAACATTCTATTTTTCTCCTTTTCATTAGACAAGAAAACCAAATGTTTCACAGCTGGGTGGGGAGGCACTCAATAGAGGACACTTAGAAGTTTTAACATTATGCAACTGTTGAACCCATCTACTTAAACTACCAAAGATGATGGGTTTAGTTTAAAGCAGTTAATGGTTGTCTTTTATTGAAGTGGAAATGAGTTTTGTTAAATGTATCAATAGTGCTAACCTATTAATAATTGAAGCATAAATCTTTCCCACCATTCCATTAGACATACTCGATCATCTACACGATGGTGAATTTAATGCTTCTGCTTTTATGTATAGTTGCCAATAGTAGAATCCCTCCCAAATCTAGATGGCTGGCTTCCTGAAGAACCTTCCTGGGAGGAGAATTCCCAACTGTAGAACAGTAACTTTATAAGAAAAGTAGGGTTGAGGGTATAAGGTCCTGAGTGAATCTTTGACAAATATTTTCTATTTATTATGATATATATACTATGATCTATATACTTACTAGCCCCCACCACACGATTGTGTAAGCCAATTCCTTTAAAATAACTCTGAGAGAGAAAGAGAGATGAGATAGAGAGACAGAGACGGAAATGGAGGAGACAGAGATAGAAACAGAGATAGAGACAGAGATAATAGATAACTGGTCGTTTCTCAGGAAAGCCCTGACCGATTTTTATATTTACTATGCTATATATACTATGATAAAGCCTGCACACTGTGGTCAGTAACAACATTTTTATACATCGTAAATTAGTAATAATGGCCTCTATACTATTAATCTTCATTGCCTATCTCTTGACTCCATGGATATTTATTAAGATCTCGTTCCCTCAAGTTTCAAAGGGATGCTAGTAAATTCATTTTATCTTTACATATAAACTATGGGTTAAGAGGCGGTTTTTCCTATCTTTAGTTTTCCAGCCAAATGTCTTTCTATGATTCAGATTTGACAACTCAGAGTTGTGGTCACCTCCCCCCACCCGCCCCCAACACACACACACACACACACACACAGGAGCCTGACGCTGTTTGCCCTTCAAGGGCAGTTGCAGGAGCCGAAGGTATAGTCCGAGTTCATGTCCCTTTCTCTCTGGCCGATCTCTCTCCAATTGAGAAAAAGTTAGGATCCTTCTCCACTGTTCCCACCACTTATGCCAAGGAATTTAAATACCCAACTCAATCCTATGATCTTACCTGGCATGAGCTCTACACGATCCCTTCCTCTACTCTTTTCCCC
>NW_006438906.1:4346541-4370103 GCF_000325575.1 Pteropus alecto
ACACACACATCCCTCACCTACTGCCTCCGCCTAACCCAAATGATGACCTGCCTTGGTCTCAACAATGTAGGAGTTTATTTTCAATAGAAAACATCTTATAATAGCTGAATTGACTTCTGTATCCCAGCTGAGGAAATTGTTTTTCAATCCTTCCCAATCTCAGAATGATGGCCCTGATGTCAGTAGACTCATTTTCCCTCCTGCCTTCTCACCATACACAATAATCCACCTTGAAATGCAGCTTTCCTTTCCTTCGGTTTCCTTTCTGCCTGACTGCAAAGACTCCAGCTTTATTTACTGCGATGGTTAGTTTTATGTGTCAACTTGGCTAGGCTACAGCACCCAGTTATTCATTCAAATACTAATCTAGGTGTCACGATGAAGGAATTTGGTAGATGTGGTTAACATCTACAATCAGTTGGCTTAAGTAGATTACCTGTGACAATGTGGGTGGGCCTCATCTAATCAGTCAAAGGCCTTAAGAGTGAAAACTAGCTTCCCAGAGAAGAAAAAATTCTGCCTCAAGATTGTAACATGAGCTTTTGCCTGAGTTTCCAGTCTGCCAGCATGGACCGCAGATTTCAGATTTCAAACTTACTAGCCCCCACCCCACAATTGTGTGAGCCAATTCCTTTAAAATAACTCTGAGAAAGAGAGAGAATGACCAATTGCCAAGCATATCTTCAACTTGCTTTCAGAAATCTACATAGCATGCTGTTGAGCGAGTAGAGGTCATGTTTTCTTAGCCTTTTAAGGGGGGGAAAATTATAGATTCTGAAACCTAAACCCCCCACTCAGAAATTAAAGTATATCCTGTAGAGAAGAAAAAAAATAAAAACCCAGAAATCTCATACTGTTTGAGATTCAAGCACCTATCAAAGAGGTATTATTTTATTTTCAAGTCATTTTCTTCAAAATGCTTATGGCTGCTAACTGGAAGAGAAGGGACAACATAAAATTTGGCTTATTTCCAAAAGAATAATGCCTACAAATAGTCATTATTACCATGTCATTTGGATGGGCGGTTATTGATTTGAAAACTTACCAATAAGAAATATTATTAATGAGACCACTCCACCCACCACATAACTTCTCAGGACTTGCAACTAGAAACCGTCATGAGTGTCCTTTGTGGGAAGAACCACTGGCCAACCCCAGCTGACCAAATGATCTTTTGTGGAGCTGGCCATATTGAATCCTGGTCCCACTACTCAATGAGGTAAAAATTTTTAAAGTTCCTTAGATCGTTGGTAAAATCTAAATATCACAGAGAAACAGGGCAGAGGTGAAGGTCCTATAAACTTTCAGTCCCCTGAGGAAAGACCGTCCATATCACTTACCAGCCACCACCTTACCACAGCCTCACCAGTGCCAAAAACTCCAATACCGCCCCACTGATCACTGACCTCTATGGGTCCTTGACAAGTGGCATTGCTGATGCCACTTCTGATGGGTGAGGAGGGGAGATCCTCACCCCCCTCCTCTGACTGTTGTGACAATGGGAAAGGAAGCACAGGATTCAAGATGCTGACCTGCGGAAAGCTAAGTCTCAGGTCCCGTGCTGCATTTACCTCCATCATTTGTCACTGACTGGAAGAATCTCAATTAGGAACAGCTGAAGAATCAAACTAGCTTGTACGAGGCTGAAGAAACCACCATGCAGGCATTAAATGCCATCTCATGTTGCAAAGTCCTCGGTTTTTGACAGTGCGTGTAGAATGATTTATTTGAATAATTACTTTGAGTGAAATATTATGCTTTATTATATAAACATGAATGAGTCGAGGTCCCCAACCTCAGAGCTTATATCTGGTAGAGAAGACTGGCAAGTTCAGAGGTAAAAGATGGTGGATGAAATTTGCTTAATTGAGGAAGACAATCCTATAGAAACCCACAGGTGAAAACAATTAATTTTAACTAGGAAAATTGATATAGGCTGCCTAATAAAGTAGTAGGAATTTGGGTGGTTTCTCCTCGCTCTAAAGAAAGGCAATTTAGAAGATACCTGGAACTCAGGGAAGAAAAGAAGCAGAAGTGACATAGAAAGGAAAATGACTCCCAGCAACATGGCAGCAGGCAGAGCCCCCAGAAAAAAGGCGGGCTTTTCCTGGGCTTGTAGCCTGAGCTGTACTCCCCTCTTGTTTTTCTTAAGCCTTTAGTAGAAGTCCATAACACACAATAATCCTTTATAGAGTTCTGGGAGACAAAAAAAAGAAGGGACTGGGCCAATGTGTGGGGTCGGCAAGACAAACAGAGCCCTTCCTCCTTCATTCTTCATGTAAATCTCGGAAACTGTGCTTGGAAGGCTGTGCTTGACTATTAAAGAAACAGAGACCAGAGGACTTGGCAAATTTGGGTTTCGCACATAAAAATGGTAAAGTAATAAATTTTAAAATGACAGTGGGAATGCAAAGGAAGGAAATGATTCACATTCTATAGCACTGAGTTAGTCGAGTAACCCAGTATTCACGCATTCTCTCTCTGTCCTGTTGTTAACTCATGCTATTCCCTCTGACTAATACACCTTAAGGTGCACCCAAATGCTGCCTCGTTCTGGAAGGCTTTCTGACTCTTTTGGACAGACTTGGGCGTTCCTCCTATGCTCCCATGCACTCACCTCCATTAATTCCATTATCCAACCGTCTGAGACATACTTGTTCACTGGACAGTCTCCTCACTAAATGATAAACTAGACTCAAGGTTAGGAGCCATGGGTATTTTTACCAATGTAGTTTTTGGTGCCCAACACGTTAGCTAGCACATAGCTGGTGTTTCCTTAAAGTTTCTGTAAATAAAGGGAGGAAAGAGAGATATTTCGAATGGAGTATAAAGGATAGTTATAATATGATTAAACACGGAAGAGGATGGAAGACATTCTAAGCAAGGGGAGCACAGAAGGAGAGACCTAAAAGGGATGGCCTGGTTAAATATAGTGGCCTAAATAAATGTATTTATCGCTACTCTCTTCTGAAATGCCCCTGAAATGCAAGAAATTTAAAGAATTTTTAAAGAAAAAAAAAATTTTAACTGTGAAGTCCCAGGGCAAATAGCATTACAACGTGAGCACATTCAGGGGAAATGAGAGGTAGACAAGGAGTAAACGTAGCAGAAAAGGTTGAAGACCACATGCCCCGAGAGGGAGAAGTCAAAGAGCAGCAGAAACACACACCTAAGAAATATGTGTCCCTGGGGGAACCTGGACCTGAGGCCCAACAAACCATGGGCCCAAAAACAGGGCAGTGAGTCAAGTCTGAATATAAAGCTTCCAGAGTCTAGACTCTTCCTCTAACCAATTCCATCTAGCGAACAACCAGATCACTAGAGGTTTGTTCTATGGAGATTTTGAACCAGATTCTCCAGACCCTCAGTGGACATGCTATATCTTTCTTTGATATTCTTTGCTATGTTACATATTAAATATACACATACCATGTATTTCCAGCCCCCTTATACCAGACTTTTCAACAACTTCGACTCCAGATCCTAAGGTTCCCCCAGTGGAAAAGTCCAGTTTGAGGACTGATCGCCAGTAGAACCCACTGGTTCACAAGTCTAGTCTGCACATAGAACTTTTAAATCACCTGTCTAGTGACTCATTATTAAATAAAGTTTTTGAAAGCCAATACTCTTACTTTATTTCCCCTTTTAATGTAACCTAATTTATGTACATAGATGCCCAGCATTTATGTTTTAAAAAATAATTTAAAGGCTGTAGCCAAACAGAGGAGATGTCAAGAGGAAACATGAGAAGCTAAATCCAAAACGATTTATTGTAGGTCAAGCATCCCCAGGGAGAAGAAAAGAACTGGAGTCCTAATTAGAGCAGGAGAGAGTTAGGAGTGTAATAAGAAATTATCGTCATTAAAAACAAGTTTACTTTCTAAATAAGCTGAGATAACCTCTTAGAGACTACAAAGGGACTTCTGGGTAAAGATGTCAGACTGCAGCTGGATCAAAGAGTCATCCTTCTCTAATTCTTAATTAAATAAAATAGAAAATCAAAAAAATAATAATAATTTCTTAAAATAAAAGGTTTTCTGCCCTAAGTTTAAAAAGTGGAAGCAAATGAAAGAAACAAAATATTCTGTCCAAAGACAGGAAGTCTCTGAGGTCAGTTGGAATTCTTCCCAATTCTTTACTTCTTATTTATAGACTTTTACATGCTTGTTCTTCACCATGTGATGCTGCTGGTCACCCACCAGAGTTAGATTTGGCATTGTGGCTTGTTTGGGTCCATAGTATGAGTTAGCAGCCATGACGCAAATAGAGGCTTTACATGTGTCTGTGACTCAGCTTGTTTTTTTAGGCAGTTGTGATCCCACCAGTAGCAGCATCTTGGTCCCCAAAGTGAAGATGTGGAGCATCTCTGAAACAGGCTGGAAGCTTGAAGTCCAGTCAAGCACAGCCAAACCTACCTTAGATTAAACAAACCAAACTTACTTGCAGATCCCTGAGCACAAAAATAAATATTTTTCATAAGCCACTGAACTTCTGAGGTTGTTTGTTGCACAAGGAAAAAAAAAACTATTATAGGCTCCCAACTTAATCTCCATCTCTTCAAAGCCAACCAAGAGAAAAAAGTGAGTAGACAAAATCTTCAATGCACACTTATACTAGCCAATTTGGAGAGAAGCATTTTAAGTAGGAATATGCAGTTGGCCTGGAAAAATGGAGGGAGGAAATCTTAAAGAGGAGAAGCATTTATCTGCCACTACAAGAGGTCAGAAGAAAGAAAAAACTCACTAGGGGTAAATTAGAGATCTCTAAAGCCCGGTGCTTCCATGCCCTTTGGGAGAAGAAGAGGCCTTGGCACAGTAAACTCTGGTGTAGGACAAGCCGAGGGGTCCAAGAAAGGCTTTGCACAACCCACCAGAACAACGTTCCTGCACTGCCCCAGCCACTCCCCTCCAACACCACAGGTTCTGGTTCCGTATAGGTAACAAGAGTGCACAGAAAGCAGCATTCAGAGAAAGACAAATAGGTCTTAGAGAAAGTAGAGAGTTGGAGAGAATTCATGATACATTATATTGACTAGAGAGAGGGCAGAGCTGTTTACGCCAAGCCGGATCAAGGCAAAAAGAAATGGCATACCAGCTAAGCAAACACTAAAGCACAAGAAAAAGTAGGGAGAGAGAGAGAGAGAGAGAGAGAGAGAGAGAGAGAGAGAGAGAGAGAGAGAGAAAGGGGGAGAGAGAGAAAAGGAAGAAGGAAGAAAGGGAGAAGGAGGGGCAGATAAAGGCTATAATCAGAAAGAAGGAAGAAAATATAATCCAAGGAAGAGAAGACAAATCTCTTGTAAGTGCTTCTTGCTACAAAAGAATTTAAGAAAAACATGTATTTAATAAAGCAATAATTTGAAGTCAAATGAAAAAGTAATGGAGTGAAATGAAAGGGAAATTGTGGAACTAAAGAAACAAAATAGGGATCAAAACATCATCATTATAGAAATAATAAGTAGGGGGGGAGGAGGGAGGTAAATGAGGTGAAAGGGGTCAAATATATGGTGACATTAAAGAATTAAAAAATTAATTAATAAAAATAATAATAACAAGTAGAAATAGTGAGGAAGAGAAGAAGAGAACAACAATAAAAATTACTGACATAGAATAAGGCTAAGTGAAGAAGAAGAGAAAGTTTTCCTTGATACTCTCAGGGTCCCTATCTAGGTCTGAAAATTAAACTGACAAAGACAGACTAACAGAAGAAAAGTATACAAATTTTACTGAACTTTTACATGTACATAGGAGCCTTCATAAGGGAATGAAGACAAAAAGAAGTGACCAGAATAGAAAGCTTTTGTACCTTATAGACAAAGAAACAATACTTTTGTGTAGAATTGACGAGACAAAGGGGTTTGGGCTAGGAGTAGTCCACCTAAGGCTAGAGAGTCCTTCTCTCCCTTAACTGGGTTTATTTGCAAGTTCCTCTGGTGCTGGCTCTGGGCTGATAAGAGTCTGTCTCCAGTTAAAGGAGAATTTATTTCCTGCCTCTAGGCAGAAAAGGGGGAGTTTTTTATACATTTGCTTCTTCTTAATAGCCTTCAGCTCAAAATAATTTTTTTGTCAAATAGGCATTTTTTGGAGTGACATAGTCTGGTTTCCTTCAGTAGCTACCTAACGCAAAGATATAAAAGCAATTGAGAGGATATACAGAAACAAAGACAATATAACAAGATAAAGAACTCCATAAATAATAGAACAGAAAAGATAGTAAAAAACAAAATAGAAGAAAATTATCATAACCTAAAGGAAGAACTAAACTTGAAGGCAAAAAAAAAAAAAAAAAACCACCACAAAACTGATATAAATGATTCATACTGTGATATGTTCTCAAGAAGATACTAATTCCAACAATAACGATTTCTTCAGTCATGGGGCTATGGGAAGAGGGGTATACTCGTAAGGGAGGAAAACGAAGCTGTGCTCAGGCTTCTCAAAAACAACACCCCATGCCAGAAGGCAAAGAAGCAATGCCTACAAGGTTCTCAGGCAAAAAGAGATTACCCCAAGTGTGATGACCATAGCCAAGTAATCCTCTAGCAGGAACAAAAGATGGACATTCTCCAACGGAATGTTGGAGAACAGAAGAAATGTGGCATTTGCACATTGCTGGGGGGAGGGGAGAGTGGGACCCTTCACCACGACACCCAACTAGTCATGAGATGAACGGAGAAACTATGGTTCTAAAATTCTACAACCTTTGATAGAAAGTGTGACCCAGGAATGTTACAACTAGACAATTTGTCCTTTGAGTATGAAGCTAAGAGGTGAATTGGGGAATGAAACTCCTATATGTACTTCTTGAAAAAATTACTAGGCAATAAATCCAATTCAATAAGAAAGAAATCAAAATTTTTAAAAGAAATGGAGAAACTTTGACTTAAAAAATTAGTGCTGGGCATTAGTGGGGACAGCCCAACTATTTAAAAGTTCAAAAGAGTCAGATAATTCTGGTTACAAAATAGAATGTAAATCGTCAGTCTCGACAATTTAAAAATAATCAAATGAGTAATGTGAATTCAGAGGAGGCAGGAAAAGTGGAAGAACGTACATTTTCTCATCCGTCAGAGTAGAAGTCAACAGTTTCATCCAAATTGAAAACTGAACTTTAAAAATCAAAAGGATCCCCTACCTTTTCATCATCTTTCTTCCCCTTAATTTCAGAGGAACTATTTTAGAAACTGTCACCTGTGGTGAAGAAATGTGTGTCTGAAGTCCAACAATTCCTGCAGTCTCCTTTCAATTCTTCTGTTAAATTGAACTGAATTTTTTTTAAAAAAATAAGTTTTATTTTTATAAAAGTTCTTTCATTTATGTAACATTAGTTCTCTCTTTTTTTCTCTATGGTTATATTCACAAAGACACATGTGAGAAAGAATAAAAAAGTTTTGGGAAGTGGTGTATACCTAATATAAATGAGAGTTACCCTATATCAGGAGTTAGCAAACTACAGATTGCAGGCCAGGTCTGGCCCTAAATAAAGTTTTATTGGAACACAGTCATATCTGGTCATTTACATATCGTCTATGACTGCTTCCCTGCTACAATGGCAGAATTCAACTGTAGTGAAAGGCCTCCAAAGGTGAAAATACTTACTGTCTAGACATTTACAGAAAGTTTTGTGACACCTTCACATAGATGGGATTTGGGGGTCTGGAGGATTTGGGTTTTGGTCGTTACTTTCTTTATTGTTATTTGTCTTATTGCATAGAATTTTTAATGAGTATTAAAATTTTTAAGAAAGCAATGAAACCGCTTTTGTACTTAAAAAAGACCACCCTTCACTTATGGGATTTAGGCTAAGTGACCTGCTGGTTCAGCTAGAGCTTCATGCTCTCCTTTCTAGAGCAATGCCCTTTTGGGGAGGCTGGCATTTGAGAAGCTGGTGTTTCTGCAAAGAAGACTCAACACAAAGCTGGCTGGTGGCAGTGGAAATCTGGGCCAGTTTGTCAGGTGCCCGTCTGAAGAAGGCAGTTGTGTCACTGGTTTTGGCAAACGATTTGAGAACACTGTCCAAGTAAGAAGATGGGTAGGAGAAGGCAGGGGAGGAGAAAATTTTTTTTCTATTTAGCATTTGCCAAAATCGCAACCTTCAGCAAATATCACATAACTCATTAAAAAATTCCTCATTTACTGAAACTAAAATGGAAATGGCCCAAGAATCAGAAGAACAGCTAATCAGTCCTGCTCATGTGTTTAAAATCTCTTTCTCAACTGCATGCTAATTCTCCTATGCCCAGATGAAGGCCTTTTCTCAAAGATTCGAATTATAAAATGTTTTGGAGTTCACACAATCCAAAGATGGGTGGTCAGAATCTGCAAAATGCTATCTGATCCACTGGTGAGAGACCTTGCCTTATCAATAGCTATGAGAAGAAGAAAGAAGAGACCCACATGTATCTACCACTTTGAGCCTTTGACCTTCGGTCTCTGGGCACTTCTCTATAAGTCTCTTTCACCAGGAAAACCTCCCTGACTGTTTAAGCAGCCAACGCAATCCCAGCATGGGGCGAACACCAGTCCCTGTTCTACATATCACTTCTCTCAGCGTAAATTATTAATTAATTACAGAACGTTCCAAGGGCACAGAGGCATAATTCTGCAGGATGAGCTATCAGCCATTAGAAACAAGGAGAAAGATTAAGACTCATGAATTAGAGGTTTCATGATTCAAAATGTTGTCTCTCTTAAAATAATTAATAATGTTGATTTTATTCCCTCATTGAATAAATGTGCTTATTCTAAGAACCGTAAATCTTCCCAAGTTCAATAGAAATCAGAATAAAAGGGTCTCCAGTAGAAACCTTCTTCTGCTTCCTTTCCTCTATGTACTAAAGACTGTTTTTACTAAAAATGCTAACTGATCAACTAACTATAACTAAAAATAGAAACCGCAAAAAAAATTTTCTTCATATCTCTTCTGGCTTCGTACACAATCAAAAGATTTAAAATCAGTCTTTATAGGTAAAGTTTAATTAGTTGAACATGCCACACAAGTTGAAGTGGTCTAAGAAAAATATTTACAAATTCTTGTTATGAATCAAAAAGCTAGAAGATATTTCTCCTGGAGATTTTATAGTTTTTGCTCAGATTTTACAGTTCTTCCCTATTTTATTATCAGTCATCCAGATGCCCAGTAAAATCTAGAATATTCTCCCAAAAACCTAAAATTCTCTGCCTTGTGTTGCCTCCACTACCCATCCCAATCCCCCAAAATCCCTCCTGGAAAAAAATAACAACCCAGACCAACATGACCATTCTTTTTAAAGGAGAAAGAGAGAAAACTCTTAGATATGTTTTAAAATTCTTCAACTGAGCCACAAAATGCTGAGGTCCAGTAAGGTAGGCCAGTCTACCCACTGAGATACATGTCTCCACCAATGGGCAGGGCAGACATCAGCCAAGACATCAAGAGCAATTCAAAAAAAAAACCATTTGTGATTCTAGATCAGAAATCCAAACCCATTGCTCAAGCCCAAACATTGTATGTTCCATTAATCATTTAAGTCATAGTGAAATACCTCCAAAGAGAATCTTTGAGGTTTCAAATTATAAGAAGGTCTATATGTTTACATTTGCATGTCTAGATATCTTTCATACATGCCGAACATTTTGAATGTGTTGTAGAGGCTCCGAATTTTGCTGTATTCCTCTAAGAAGTGTGACGTTTTTGTCCTGATGAGCAGTGAAATTACTAACAGGTAATTTTGATTGCATTGAGTTTCAGGTATTGGCTTTGTTAAGGCAGGTCTATTTCATCCTTGCTCTCAATGCTACGGCATGTCCCTTATTCCTAGGACACAGGCCTCCCTCCTGAGGTGAGCCTTCCTCCTGAGGTGAGCTTTCCTGGAGTCTCAAATAAGTGTCCAGCTTCACTTGGGCTATATCAGAACTTCAGCATCTCCTTAACAATCACAACTTCTAAAATCACGTTCACCTCTCAGTCCCCGGAGTCTCAAATAAGTGTCCAGCTCCACTTGGGCTATATATCAGAACTTCAGCATCTCCTTAACAACCACAACTTCTAAAATCACGTTCACCTCTCAGTCCCCTAGAAGCTGCTCTCAGCTGACTTTGTAAAGTCTCACTCAGTGTGTAGGCAGCTAAAGATTTGGCAAAGAACCCAAAGGAAATGCCTAAACAGATTTCTGAGGCTATTTCTCTTCATCTGCCTCCTCTCTGGTATCCGACCTGCAAGTTCCAACAGACTTAGCAGCCCTGACCTTCTATCTTTGCTTCCTCCACCCAAGAAGACTGTCCTCTCTGCTTGGGCTCCACTTCCCTACGGTTTGAAGAATGCCTCAGGCGAAAAGTCAGGCTGAAAATGGACCTCACCTTATGTGCTTCCCTATTCTCGAGAACCACAGCCCGATGCCTGCAAATAATTGTTTATATATTTTGCCCAGTTTTATAGCTGTTAATGGTAGAAAAATAAACCTGTTCCTCTGCCTTGGCAAGAACTGTAATTCTTACATATTATAACATGTCAATAATTTTCATTATTCTAAGGATAACCAAGACCTCTAAGCTAAAGTCATCAACAACCAGTTTAAAATAAGCCCTGGGCTGAGAGCTAGGAGACCAAGTTACTCCACCGGGTCCTTCATAGCCTGGTTGTCATTTCAGCGCCTGGAACCTCAGTTTTCACTCTGTAAAACAAACAAACTAAGCTATATAACCATGGCTGTCACGTTTAGCTCTTTCACATTATGACCCTTCTTGTTACATATGCTGGATTGATGAGATGTACTGCTTCGGGAACCAAAGCAACAGTTCTCTGTAAATACAAAGTCTTTTCTGGAGCTCTTAGTCCTTAAGAAACCCGTTGGGCCTCCAAGCCCTCCAGCAGTCCCCTCTCTATGTTTGAACTCTGGTGCTCGGAGGCCCAGGTCAATACAGAAGGCAGGCGTCTGTGAGCACAGCACCAAGTCAGACATCAGAGCCCCACTGACCCAATTTCCAAACTCCCTTACAGTGAGGTCTTGTCATTTCACTTCTCTGCAACTATTTCCTCCTCTGCAAAATGGCTAAAATGATGCTAACCTTGCAGAGCTATTCTGGGAATCAAATGAGATCGTGTATATTTCGGGGGCAATCCACAGAAGACTTTTTTCACTGATAGATTCCCAATGGCCTCTGAGAAATGGCAACTCATACATCAAGTTTTGAAATTTCTTCCCCACCACCACATCTCCACCTCCTCCCCTGCATTACCGTCGCCACCACTGCCCCTGTGCTACATGCATGGGGAGCAATCAGTGGTCAGCAGCACCTCGCAAAGTGACACCTTACCGCCTATCCCCTTCTTTAGGAAGTTATCAGATTTTTTTTTCACTTTAGATAAAAAAATAATCGGGAAGACTTTGATCAATTAACATTATCTCAAGAAGGGAATAGAATACATCTTTTAGATTTTGAGGAACGCAAAGGAAAAACATCTGAACCCTGGTCTCCACAATCTCTTCACCTACCTACCCAAAATATTCTTGGAACTAAAGAGAGCTAATATCCTTTCAGATCCTAAGAGAGGTCTTCTGAGCCACTCATGGAGCATGGGCCCCAGAGGAGAATGACTGAGAACTAAGAACTGCCCCCAGAGAACCCACTGAGGAGCACTGTGGACTGAGTGAGGCCCAAAGGACGGAAAATCACTTTCCTTTGAAGGGCACCAACTTCTTGTACTGATGGAGCAGGTACCACAAGGTCGTATGGATGGGGCACAATATGTGTTTGGCAGCTCCCCCATGTGGCAAGAAATAGCCACTACAGAGGACTGGCCAATACTAGGAATTATCCCCACTTGAAAATGGAAGTTTAGAGAAATTTTCTTTTAGAATGCAAATGTTTCCAAAGGTTCCTGGATAATCCAGAAAGAAGAGGGGACCCCCCCAAGACTGTGAAAATGAGCTTTTTGCCAATTTAGTGCGTGGACACCTGAGCCTATGTGTTTGTTCTACATCAGCTTATACCTATTACATGCATGAAGCCCAGAACACATTCTTACTCAATAAATTATTATTGGGGATAAGTGTGAGTTGAATTAAATAAGGACAAAGGCATATATATGATGGGGGTCAGGACTTCTTAGCCAAAATGACATTCACTAAAATGTAAGCTTCATGAAAATAGAATTTTTGTTTGTTTTGTCCATTGCTGTAGCCCCAGCATTTAGAACAATGCTAGCGTGTACACTTAGTAAATATTTGTTGAATTGAATGTTAAATTAATTGGGGAGGGGGTACCTCTTACAACATGTCACATGGCTATGTGTCAATTCTTTTCCTGTCCACTATATTTACCAGCAGCTTGAGGAAAGAGCTAGAAGGCATGCTTACCAAATTAGTCAACAACACCATGCTGGGAAAAATGTTGATATGCTGATGACTTGCATCATATTGCCATATAAACACACACACACACACACACACACACACACACACACAAAAGGACTCAAGCGAGAAAACTGGGCTGAAACCAATAAGATGAAATGTAATTCACGTGAACTTCCCACATACAGACTGAAAAAAAATCAAACGTACCATATCAGGGTGGAGAAGGCCTGGCTTCAATAGCAGCCTCTAAAGAAAAGACTTGAAAGTTTTAGTTGGCAGCAGGGCCTGTTTTAGCAAAATTTGACACTGTCAAAACACTCATGTGGTGACAGAAGGCCTCATTGGGAGGGAGTGTCCAGAGTAAGGATGAAGCGGCAGCATAGTTCAATGGGGTCATGTATAGAATGTCACATTCATCTGGGGTCCAACCTGGGTCACGTGGAGTGGGCCCAGTTCTTTGCTTCTGCATCCTTGCATCCAAGTTAGGTCCTTATCAGCCCAGCTTCTCCCTGATTCCGTCTCTGTAACATTGACCTCCTGCCCAGAGCTAAAAGGCCGTCATCTCAGAGATGTTCTAATAGAAAAGAAGACAGGGAGGAGCCAGAGGATATCTGTTACAGCCATTATTTCCACTCAGCATCCTATTTGGCATCTTTACTTGAGGCCCATCAGTTGAATCTGGAGGGAAGGGCCCTGAAACCCGCGCAAGGGAGTTCATTAAAATGGAGACGGCCTTCGGACAATCAAAGTGAAACACTGCCACCACGTGGCTGCTGGGTGTCATTACAGGCTCCCGGCCCCGTTCCCCGTGTCGCTTTCACCGAGTTAATAAACACAGACGGCATGATGAAGCAGCCTTTCCCTCTTCTCCTTAAAACTACGCTATTTATATTAATAGAAACACATTTACATGGTACAAAACTCATAAGGTCCAAAGGCTCTACAATGGAAAGTAAATCTCCCCACCTTTGACCCCAGAGGCATAACTGAGGATTTCTTGTGTAGCCTGCAGGTTGTGCTGTAAGCGCAAACACACATATATTCTCGTTGTCTCTACACCAAAAGGGGCATGCTTGCAGTGCGTTTGTTCACTGCTATATCCCTAGTGCATTGGAGACGCTCTGAATAAATATAGGCGCTGTCCCTACCTTGATTTTTTTCACTTTCTATATCTCACACACAGTCGCTTTCTCTAGGATTTGACAAAATCCCATCTCTCACAGATACGGCAGGAGACACCCACAGATAATGGATAAGAGACATGATTTTAGCCAAATGGCCATTCCTGCCCACATAAAATCAATTTAGATCGGGAATAGTGGAATAACTCTTAGAAACCCTCTAGTCCAGTCTTGTCCTTTTACAGATGAGAAATCTGAGAGAGGGAATGGGACTTTCAAGGTCACACAGAGGTTGTCTCCTGGGCTCCTATAGATTCTGCTGAATGTCTGGTTGAGGGTCTATACCTGCCTTGAACCCCACGCCTGCTGTCTCACCAGCACTGCTCCCTGCTCCCAGGGGCCCTGTTTCCAAGTGCTTGGTACTGACCTTCCTCGCATGTTTTATCAGAAATATGGGCTGACTCCACAGCATCCGAGGCCTTCTGCTAAATGCTGCAACTTGAAGGATGCTCCCTGATCCTCAACAGCCCTGAGCACCAGCCCATGGGGCGAGCCAGACCTAATTAGTAGCCTCAGCTGCCCCAAGAGCCCAGATGGTTCTGCAACGTGAGAAATTTAGGCTGGGTAGACACAAAGAAGACCTCCTAATGGGCAAAACTGTTACAACCCTGAAATGGGTGGCCAAGGAAACTCATAGAATCTCTTCTGAAGATCTTTACAATTGAATTAAGTTACAAAAGAATGCTGTGCATAATGATGAATCTACAATGCCATAAAACATAAGAGCCGGAGGACTGCCTTCCATTTGAAACGCGCTAACATGCATTGACTATATGCATTTTGCTACAAATATTTTATTAACTCATATAAGGTGTGCATATTACTATTTTGGTGAACTACATGTGCCACATTTTACCCTGCTTGTAACACAATGCTAACTCAAAGATTAGTAAGCAAAATATTTATATTTCTATCTCATGAGGAAAAGAACCCAAACATTAGGAGTTTTTTCTTAATTGATAGGTTCATAATTGATGCATCGCAAGTTTTAATTTTTTGGCTTGATAATATAATGGACTATTTTGAAATCAACCAAGGAATTATCCTTTTTTAATGATATGAAAAATGGAAGTAATGCCTGTTGGCTTTATGTGATTTTAAGAAATCAATCAAATAATTATGTTTCAGAAAAATGGAAAAGCCAGAACATGAACAAGAAAGGACGTTAGGATTGTGGAATGTTCGAGCTGATATCCGAGAGATGAGACCCTAGCACAACACCCTTTTTTTTATAAGATGGGAAAACTGAGGTGCAGTTTGCTGAAGTGACTTGCCCATTGCCCACGTCCCGGCCCCTCACTCACGTCTCACTTCACCACACGCTGTCTCCTGAGGATACGGGCTGGGAACCTGACGTCTCTGGGTTCTCAGTCTCTCTCAGCAACGATCTGGCTAAGAAATTGCAGAACTACTCTACTCTCTCTAAACCTCAGTTTTCCCATCAGTAAAATGAGAAGGTTGGATGAGATGACATCCATGAGGCGACATATTTCCCAAAAATAACCCTCCCACGCTCATAAAACTAAACATTAAATACGCATGAATCAGCACACACGTAGTGTGCAACATCACCCGTAAAACAGAACTAGTCACAGCCTCACAGCATTCGTTTTCGGCAGGAACCCTCTCGTCCACCACACTGTATTTCTCATCAGTTGGGCTGCAGCTGTAATGCAATTTCCTCCACAGCTGTGGCTGGCCCCACACCTCCTTCTCACCAGCAGGTCCAGGTTAGTGGTAAGAGACACGGTTTTCTGTAGCGGGCTGAGTAATCCTTCCCAAGTAATTTGCTTCTGAAAATACTTTATTCTCAAACAGAGAGAATAACCTGTCACATGGATTCCAGCTGCCTCCAGCGGAGGGGGAGAGAGCCGGGGCAGACCCCACACTGCCTTCCCACACAGCCCATGGCCCACGAATGAGCTGAAAGGTGCAGGCACACCACCCGGCAGTTCTTAGCCCCCACTAGGTCAGAGTCATCTTTTCTATAGGGATGGCCAGAGAGATTTGGGAGAAGTTTAACCTCTGCCTAAGCCAATCTGGCTGTGGTAGGAATACCTGGTAGCCTCTCAAGGAGGGAACAGTGGGTGTTTTACCAGCTTCCTGACCTCTACATGGAAGCAAACACCCCTAAGTAACTCAGAGAGCCTGTTCCTTCTCACTCTCAGCATGCAAAGTGACCTTCCTCCTAACATCTGCCACCTCCCTCCCGCCCACACCCACCTTTCTCCCGGGTTTGACCACCAGCCCAATCACCTGGTATTGTTGTTTGAACTGCCAATGAATAGTTGAGAGCCTTAAATTCCAGCTCCTACTAATCAGTGACCGAATGACATAGGTTTATGGAAGCAACTGGCAAAGATGAGTTGAGAGGAGCCCACTTTCTGTCACCAGAGTCAGGGTTATCGAAGGCCTCCAGTTTCCCTGGGGGAACAGGTACTTCAAGGTACTGAGTCCTCCCCAAGGTATGAATGGGCCCAGAATGACACCTAACTGCACCTGTGACCCCGCCCCAAATAGGGTGCAGGTCCCGGCTTCTGTCAGAGCTTCGCCATAAGTGGGATGGGCAGCCGGAAGGTGGAAAACTGGAGAAAAGTGGACCACCAAGCCTGGGCGTGCAGAGTGTGAAGGTGCACAACCGGTCCCCGCTCAGCTCCAATCCCTGGGCCCTGGACAGGAGGCGGCAACTTTACTCTGCGCAAAAGTGACTTATGCTCTAAAGTTGTATGTCCGAGGGCTGCAGTCACCCTTTTTAAATTTATCCATCAGGAAGGGACACTTTCTCCCAAAATTTAAACACGGAAGCCAGCAGAGGCCCTTGCTCTCTGGAGCCCTCCTTCCCCCAAACCCCACGCGTGCCCCACTCTCTCCCCCTGCTGGCCTCACTGGGCGTAGCACTTTCCGTACTGAGCACCTGTTTTGTCCCTTGCAGGCTGTGCAGGGCGAGGGTCACACTCTTCTTGCAGACCAGGGACAAGGAACTGGAGGGAAAGTACACTGACATGACAGCCCAGACCTCGAAGGACGCTTGAGATTTCTGTAGAGACCCACGGGGAAAAGGAAGTCTCCACGAGGAGAGGTCAGAAGCAGGAAAGGGGAGCAGAAGCAATGCATTTGGCTCAGCAGGACATGGAGGAGGGCAAGAAGGGGGAGGAGTAGGGAGAAGACAGAGCAGAAGGTGGGCCAGAACATGCAGGGCTGGAGTGCCGGGTACAGCGGTGCTGAGGCGACAGACAGAGGGTGGGTAACAAGGTAATAAGACACTTTGAAAGAAAGGCTGTTAGGTTTGGAGGCTGATTCAGTCTGAGAAAAGAGAGAGGCTCAAAGCCTCAAAGAAAATGGAGATTCGAGGGCACAGGAGAATAGTAGTGTCACTTTGGAGGTTGACGTGGAAGTGGTTAAGAGCACCTGCCTACAGGCTGTGCGACCTTGGGCTAATTGCTTGCCCACTCTTTCTCCTCAGAAAAAAATGGAAATTACAATCATCTGTACTGTGATGGCTAATTTTTATGTGTCAACTTGACTCGGCCAAAGGGTGCTTAAACATTTGGTCAAACATTACTCTGGTGTTTCTGCTACAATGTTTTTGGATGAGATTAACATTTTAATAGGAAGAGTGAAGCAGATTGCCCTCCTTAATGTGGGTGAGCGTCATCCCATCTTCTGAAGGCCTGAAGAGAACAAAAATATCAACCCTCCCCTGAGAAAGAAGAAAATTCTGAGAGAATGCCTCTATACTTCACTGCTTTCCGGGGTCTCAAGCCCAATGGCCCACACTGTAAATCTGAACTTGCCTGCCTCCATAATCCCACAAGCCAATTTCTTATGATAAATATCTCTCTTTACACACACACACACACTATTGGTTCTGTTTCCCCGGAGAACTCTGACTGATATACACACCTCTGGCATTGTGTGCAAATTAAGTAAAATTATACCGGCAAAGTACTTAGAGCAATGCCTAGCACATACTAAGTATTTGTCCAAGGGGTATAGATATGTGTAAATTAAAATTATTCTTCATCTAGGAAGGTTGGTCATCATTGGAAGACCCCTCATCAGAAATCCACTCTTCAGAGGTGTTCAGTCAGCAATAATCAGAGCACAGCAATCATAAATCCATACCCCTGTTAAAGAAAAACCATGCGCCAAGCTCATGAAAGGTAGAGGGGTAATTGTTTCATGTTTTATGTCATGCTGGAGCATTTCCCAATAAGCCTGCCTGACCCTCACCTGGCACTCCCAGCGTCTGTCACAGGATATCTGCTTAACAATCCAGAGTAAGATTGCAGGTAGTTTTTAGCCCTGTACGTTTAGAACTTAGCCTTCAGAAATTGGTAAGTCGTTTTGACTATATGACCTCATAGGAAAGTGAACCCCAAAGCTGTTGAAAGTTCTCTGCATTGTAGAAAGTTAGTCATATATCTGACCTGGCCATCCAACTGGGCACCCACTTCCCTTCCCTAAGGACCCCATAAATCCCTCTCCTTCAAAGGCTCCGAACCAGCCCTGTGGTTTCCCTGCTGTTTCCATCATTAAAGAATTAAATCAAACCTTGACGCCGGGTTGCTATCTATTTGTAGAAGAATAATTATGTTTTTAACACTCCAGAGAAAGTCAAACCTGCAGGGGGCATGGGGAGCGAGGGGACGGCACAGGGTGGGCGTCATGATTTCACATAAGAGATGTCTGAAATAATGACTTCATGGATAAAAAAGTGCCACTGAGAAATGTGATTGGCACGGTATTTCTCAAACTTTTTTGGTATTATTGTCCCCTTGAGGAGCCTTTTTTAGCTATTTTTTCCCTGATCATCCCCCTCCCATGAAACTTTAATACAACAGATATACTGTATAGTAGTAGGCTAATTGCTCACCTACTCTGACCCTCTGTTTTCTCCTCAGAAAAAGATGGAAATTACAATCATCTGTACTGTGATGGCTAATTTTGTGTGTCAACTTGATTCGACCACAGGGTGCTCAAACATTTGGTCAAACATTATTCTGGTGTTTCTGCTACAATGTTTATATACTGTGGGGGGCCCCGAAACCACTGTAATAGCTAATGTTTGTTCACACCCCCCTCCAAGAACCCATGTGTTCTCAATGGGAGCATATGGCCAACAAAAGGGATTTTAAGCTCTACCCTACCACCCACTTGATCTTGAGGAAGTGACTTCCTCTCTCACAGGGCAGTTGTGGAACTCAGGGGCCAGGAGGAAAAAGAGAATCACTCTTCCCAAATGTATCTGTCAGGGAAAAGTAATTAGATTTTAATCCTCTTTCGTCCATCACCACTCTATTCTCCTACACACAGACACACCATCCCATCCTGCTTTAGTGTTTTGGGGTTTTTGATTTGGGAGGTTTTTGGTATTGGGGGTTTGGTTTGGTTTGGGATGGGTTGGGTCGGGTTTTTTGGGCCCTTCAAATCACAATGCCTTGAAGCTCTCCCTTTTATTTTTCTTTCGAAAATATATTGCTAACTATAATTTGTTTGTTATTTCAGTTTAACTGTATGCTCCTTACAAATGTAAGGATAAAGGATCCCAGCCAGCCTATCAGTTACCCAGCTTCTGTGTGTTCTCCCTTTAACCCACCCTGTGAGTGATAACTTTTTTTTTTTTTACACCTACAGCTCTTGATCTTCTTAGGAGGTCTCCCACCCAACTACTAACTAGGCCCAACCCTACTTAGCTTTTGAGATCAGATGGGATCAGGCGTGTTCACAGTGGCATGGCCGTAGCATGAGTGATAATTTCTATGAAGGATACCATTTCTGTCACACCAAGAATACGCTAGAAAGATTGGAAGATCTACTAAAATAACATTTCTACTCAATACTTCTACTAAAATGGTAGTGATAAAGTCACAGCTTCAAAGATAATCCTCACAGAACTTCGTCAAAGTTATCTAAAAGTCATGTGATTTTGTCCTTGACATGTAACACTTTTTTCTCACTCTGGATTGGGAGTGTCTGGCTTCACAGGACTGGAGGAACAAAAGCCCTGATAGATCATGGAGACCCTGTCTGGACAAGACTTAGAGGTAATGCCTCTCAGGGAAGGGATCCTACCCGGAAATGGAAGAGCAAGACTGGAAAACAAGCCCAGGGCAGCATCTGCAGAACAAAGGAGGAATGCAGGAGAGAACTCCGTTCCTATCCCCAGGTCATCAAAGAGATGCCCTTTCCCTTACTGGAGATTAAATCTCAAAAGTTTGGTCAAGTAAAGCAGGGCAAAAGTTTCACACAGGCCAATTATTCAGCCTTCTAGAAAGGAGCAAGACTGTGACTAGTAGTACAGCCGGCAGGGTGCTTTAAATGACACTGGAAGGGGAGAAAAAAGGTGGGGGAAGGGTCTTTTCTTGAAGTTTCAAGCCTAACCCAAGGAAAAATGAACAAAGAAGTCAATCCTAGGTTCCCCGGAAGAGCCCATCCGGTGTTTCTTTCTGCTTTTATAGTCCTTCACTCCCGGGTGTCTTCCAGATGCTTTTGTCATCCATCCATTTGTATCCGCTTCATGAATGAATTAAAATCAGATCCATTTTAATACAGGGAATTTTCTTGAGCATCTAACCACCAGTAATCTACACATATTTCCAGCACAGAGAGGAAAATAAAATTGGATTTCTACGATCAGTTGAATTTTCCTCCTAAGTATGAGCAAAAGAAAAGACATAATGAGTGACAAATTACAACTACTATCTGGGTCCAATGAAATAAAACCTTCCTGATGTCCCAGAAAGAAATACTTCCCAAGTTATCTAGTGTAACAAAGTAAAGTTATTCCTACACATTTATTACACTCACAATGATGCACCAAAGTTGTCAGCACAGTCGCCCTAGGGTGCAGCACATTTTTTAAGCCTCCTCCTACTGCCATCAAAAATGTATCTTTTTTTGGCTTACAGCTAAATACAGTCAATTCTTGTTATTCATAGTAGATATGGTCTATAAATTCACCACGAACACTGAATTAGTGAATATTGAACCATTGCTTCTACAGGAAACATAGGCTTCCGGTGTAGTCAACCTGTGGTCACAACATTTTAGTTAGCCAGTGAATACATAACTTTGTTTTATATATGTTTTTGTTTAAAGACACCTTGTTTAATATATATTGTTGATCCACTGACATTGAACATACAGCCAACCCGCACTGTAACTCACACCCGAAGGCAGCTTAGCTTACATATTTTCTCTGTAAGATGCGTCACAGCCTTCTTGCCCTTGGGAACACTAGATGGCATTTCAGCATTATGCCCGAGGGCCTTTCAAAATAGTGAAATCACCAACAAAAAGCAAAAAATGCAAAATATAGCCCTAAATAGGACACTTGTTGATAGTAGGAGAGCTAAAACAAGAAGGCAGAGCATCATCTTGTTTGACCAGCTGAGAACATTCGATCAATTTTTCTACAATCCTCACACGTCCACAAATGACCACAAAGGTGGCTGGAAGTACTGATTTGGGAATTACAAATAGATTTTAGTGAGTAAGTAAGTTTGCAGATACAGAATCTGTGAAAATGAGGATCTACTGTATTTCTGTCTCTAGCTTATAAGGCATAGATTATCAGAGTTGAGTTTGAGGAGTCCTCCAAACACATATAAATGGACTTTAAATCCAGTACAAGAACCCCTTCAATTCTATCTTGACTTTCTGCTTGCAAGAGTCTAGTCCTGGTCTTGGCAGTGTAGGGGAATAGATTATGCCACCTCAAAATATGCCACTTTGGCATATTGATTATTTTGAATTAAAGGTACTTGAGAAACAGCCAGTGCAAGAAAGACGTTCTTGCCCCTTCTATGTTCCCCCAAAAGCAGGAGACAGATCTCCCACGTGAAAGGTTCCCTCCCTATACCAGGAAGATAGAAGGCAGAGATGGGGAATTGGGGGCTGAGAAGGCTGTATAAACAAACCTTATTACTTCATCCTCAATTTACTACCCAAGCCCAAACCCCTTTGTCAATTCTTGTCAATTCTCCATAAATTTATTGTTTCTTTGTCTAAAAAATATAAGAGCTTCCTGCTTTAGTTACTCCTCTGAGTCTCATGTTTTTATGGGGCTCCCATCATATAAAATTAAATCTGCTTTTCTTCTGTTAATCTGTCTTGTATAAATGTGATTATTAGACCAGCGAAAGAACCTAGAAGGGAAGAAGGGAAATTTTTTCAACCCTTACAGCACCCAGTTTTACCCATTAGAAAGTTCTTCCTCTCCTGGTAGGCCCCTGAGCCTAGTGGTTAAAAGTGGCCTCTGGAGCCTGACATCTGAATTAGAAATGTTCCAGCCCAGCTTGACTTAGAATCACTGTTCTTCTCCTCTTACCCTGCTCTCCCCAAGACACTCCAGCTAAAATGGTCTTTCCAGTAACAAAATTAAAAACAAAACTTCACAAGATGCTATTGTATCTTGAGTCTTTGTTACTGCTGTGGTTCTCAACCAGGAGAGATTTTGCCTCTGAAGGGACATATGGCAATGCCTGGAGACATTTCTGGCCATTGCAAAGTGGGTCGGGGAGGTATTACTGGCATCTAGTGGGGAGAGGCCAGGAATGCTGCTAACAATGCACAGGACAGCCCCACCGCACAGAATTATCCAGCCCAAAATGCCACTGGTGCCACAGTTGAGAAAGCCTGGTTTCTCTTAAAAGCACAATGCTCATGAATGATGACTTCCCTGGGTTTGGAGATCCAAAAAATGTAGGAATACAGGAGCTACCTGCTTTACACAGTGTTCTGGTCACAACCTGTGACTTCTTGCCAACTCTGAGAGCGTGTGATCTGTAGCTTTATTGGCTACTTGAACACCTCCCCCCCCCCGCCACCCAAAGCTTAATCCTGCCCTAAACCTATGTTCCAATGGCCTGACTTTTTCCTACAGTAAGATCCGATTAAACTATTTAAAACCTAAAACTAAAATCTAGAAACACTTTGTGAATTTGGTTAAGTCACAGACGTTCAGCCTCAGCGGAAATAATTACACAGGACTACTCTATCCTGATAAGGAAATAGCACCTGGTTGGGGGTAGGAATGCTGGCACCTGGAGTGGCTTTAATATGAATAACAGATTCTTACTCCATCACACTTGGCCTTTGGCAACTCAACCTCACTAGGGCCCTGTCAGGGGGAGAGGGAAAGGAACCATTTTTAAATACTAGAGAGTCCTGTGTTCTTAACAAGGTGTGCCCTCAGGAGAAACTATTTACCAGAGCCTAAGTGACTTAGAGAAGGGAAATACTCAACTCCAGCCCCCTCTAGTCTTCCATGTGGAGGAAAGGAAATATGTAAGTCCAGTTCATTCTAACCATCCTGACCCATCTAAAGGGAGAAAAACTGGGAAGCACTTTTTGTGAAGTTCTCAGTTCAAGAGAAGATAACAAAATTCTCCCCCTCCCCTAACACCTTACTACCAAATCACTAAAAGTTATTTACAATGGTTCCTTTTACCCAGTAGATCATGTCTGGCTATCAAGAAAAAAATACAGCTTGAAGAGACAGCAAGTATTAGAACCGGACTCTGATATGACAAGGATATTAGAATTATCAGACCAGGAACTTAAAAAACAACTATGATTAATATGGAAAAGACTTTAATGGATAAAGTAGACAGCATGCAAGAACACATAGAAAATATTAGTCAAGAAATTTAAATTCAAAGAAAAAAAAAGAGAGAAATATTAGAAATCAAAAACATTGTAATAGAAATGAGGAAAGCCTTTGATGGGCTTATGAGTACCCTGGACATGGCTGAGGAAAGAATCTCCAAGCTTGAGAATATCTCAATTAAAAACATCCAAATAAGCAAGAACTGTAAGACAAATACCAAAAGGACCAAATAACCAGGAATTGTAAGACAAATACCAAAAGGTATAACATGTTCAAATAGGAATGCCAGAAGGAGAAGAAAGAGAGAAAGGAAAAGAAGAAATATTTGAACAATAATGACTGAGAATTTCCCCCAAATTAATATTAGACACCAAATCATAGACTTAGGAATCTCAGCGAACGCCAAGCAGTATAAATGAAAGAAAGAAAAGGGAGGG
>NW_006438906.1:4370180-4388624 GCF_000325575.1 Pteropus alecto
CTATAACTAGGCACATCATAGTCAAACTACAGAAAATCAAAGATAAAGATAAAAGTCCTGAAAGAAAAAAGAGGGAGAAAAAACACCTCACCTATAGAGAAGCAGTGATAAGAATTATATCTGACTTCTCCTCCAGCCATGCAAGCGATAAGAAAATGGAGTGAAATATTCAAAATCTGGAGAAGAAAAAATTACCAGTCTGGAATTCTGTACGCAGTGAAATTATCCTTCAAAAGTGAAAGAGAAATACTTTTTCAGACAAACAAAAATTGTGTTGCCAGTAAACCCACCTTGAAATGTTAGAAATTTTCTAGAGAGAAGAGAAATAACGTAGGTTATAAAGCTCAGATCCACATAAAGGGGGGAAAAAAAGAGTATTAGAGAAGGAACAAGTGAAAGCAAAATGGAAACTTTTATTTTACTTATGCTTAATTGATCTAACAGATAACAGTTTGTTCAAAATAATATATAAATAAAATATATATGCTTAAGTATAAGTGTAATAAATGACAGCAATGATATAAGAGCTGGTAGAGAAGAAATAATTAATAAACTAGACTTCGTTAAAATTAAATATTTCTGCTCTATGAAAAAAAATAAGCCAGACTAGGATATAATATTTGTGAAAGACACATCTGATAAAGGACTATTATCCAAAATATTCAAAGAATTCTTAAAATTCAACAATGAAAAACAAACAACCTGATTTAAAAAATAGACCAAAGACCTTATAGATACCTCACCAAAGAGGATATACAGATGGCAAATAAGCATATGAAAAGATGTCCCATATCATATGTCACCAGAGAAATGCAAATTAAGACAATGAGGTACCACTAAACACCTATTAAAATGACAAAAATCCAGAACACTGACAACACCAAATGTTGATAAGGACATGAAGCAACAGGAACACTAACTGCTGGTGGGAATGCAAAATGGTACAGACACAGCAAAGTGGCTGAACCATTTTGCAAGACACTGGCAATTTCTCACAAAACTAAATATTCGATTCAGCAATCACACTCGTTATTCATTTAACCAAAAGAATTGAAAATCTGTGTCCACACAAGACTGCAATGGAGGTTTATAGCAGCTTCATTCAAAATTGTCAAAACTTGGAAACAACCAAAATGTCCTTCAGTAGATGAATGGATAAATCAACTGTGGTACATCCAGACAGTGAAATATTATTTCGTGGTGAAAAGAAATAAGCTATCGAACCATGAAAAGACATGGAGGAAACTTAAATGCATATTACTAAATGAAAGAAGTCAATCTGAAAAGACTGCATACTGTCGGATTCCAACTATATGATATTCTAGAAAAGGCAAAACTATGGAGACAGTAAAAAGATCAGCAGTTGCCAATGATTAGAAGGAAGGAAGGAACGAACAGAAAGAGCACAAAGGATTTTGGGAGCAGTGAAACTACTCAACTACTCTCTATGATGGCTGCATGTCACTATATATTCGTCCAAACCCATAGACTGTACAGCACCAAGAGTGAACCCTAACATAAACTATGGACTCTACGTGATAATGCTGTGTCACCGAAAGTTCATCAAGTGTAACAAATGTACCACTCTGGTGGGAGATGTGGATAATGGGGAGGATGGGCATATATATGTAGGGACAGTAAGTGTATGAGAAATCTCCAAACCTTCCACTTAACATTGCTGTGAACCTAAAACTGCTCTAAAAATAGTCTATTTAAAAAAAAAAAAAAAGACAGAAAAAGAAGAACTTCTCTCCAGAATATTCAGATACTGTTACCCTGGGGGGCTCTCCCACCCCCCAAGAATAGCCCCTGTTACAGTCATGTTTGCAAACCACTAGTTTATGTGCTATTTAATAGCTCTGTAACCTTGTGACCTTGGGCAAATTCTTTCACCTCTGGTTTCAGTTTATTACCCATTAAATGGAGAATAATCAGTTCCTCATGGGATTCTGGAAGGGATTAAATGAGGATTCAATGCAGGAAAAGTACCTAACATTTTATTTTAATTCCTTTCCTTAGCCCTAAGGAATTTGAGTTTTGGTCTAAGGGCATTTAGGGACTCGCTTAATAATTTTAAGGAGGGCAGTGATGTGATTAGTTTTGTTTAGAAAAATCACTGAAAAAAAAAAAAAGCAGTCAACAATGTGAAGATGGACAGAGGAGAGAACAGGCTTGACGCCCCAGGAAGAGTTCGTTGGCAGGTTCTTAAAGGATTCGAGGTCAGAGATAATAAGATCTGAGATAGCAGGATGGAAAAAGAAGGGATACTATCATTCATGAAGACTTTAGGAGATAGACTGGACAAGCTTTGGGGGCCAGAGTCGGCCTTGACACTTGTCCTTCCTTCACATCCCACACTGTTTCAACGGTAGGTCTTATGCTTTCTACCAGAAAGCAACCAGATCCTCTACCCTCTCTAACCTATGCTGCTACTACCATCATCTACTCAGGTACTACTCAGTCCCTAGTCTTGGACTGTCACAAAAGGCATTCTTCCTGCTTCCAACCCCAATCCATTCTAATTTTATATGTATAATCTCATCCAGTCTTCACCTTAAAATCCTCAAGTAGGTTCCCATCACATTGAATAAAATAACTCTTTAACCCACTTTTAGAATCTGGCTGATTTCATCTACTTCATTGCCAATTTCCCCTCCCTGACTGTGCTCCAGCCTTTCTGTTTCCCACCAGCTGAGCTCAGGCCCACGTTAGAGTGTCTGCAACCAGTCGTTTCCTCCGCTTAGAATGCTCTCCTTGCCCATCCATCTACTCATCCTTCCCCCCAACATCCCTCTATATTTACTGGCTGGCTCTTAATCCAGATCTAAGCTGCACTGTGACCTCTTCAGAGAGGCCCTATCCTCCTATTTCTTTTTTATACCTAGCATTTATCACCACCTGTTACTTTTTCTTGTTCATGTATTGGTTAATCATTGCATTTTCTAACACTCCCTATTGAAATATTACCTCTCCAAGAGTGGAAAATGTCTATCTTGTTCCTTGTACCTGGCCTGTAATAAGCATGCAATAAAGACTGCTGAATAAATTAAATAAAACTATGTAGGGGTGGAGGAGGTGTTTGCAAAAATGTCTCTGGTGATCCCACCCCAACAATTACTACTTTTATAGTACATTCTACCCTTGTTCTAGCACTTGGTACTTCTTTTGTACATTTGCCCTTCCCATTTCTTTTCAGAGAGGGACCATTTTTAAATTTCTTTGCATTCCCAGCATCTTACTCAACATCTGACACAGGGTAAGTGCTCAACAAGTATCAGTAAAATGAATGTATTGTGGATTGGTAGGGAGATCCTATGGTAAGTAATCTCACAGGGTGGTCTGATTATAAATTCCTAACTGGGCAGGTAATGGTGGGTTGTCACCCCCCAGGCCTGTAACTTCTTTAGTGAAAGGTGTTAAGCCAAACCTGTACATGTTCTTGTGCCTCTAGGTTAACATACCTTTGAAATACCAGAAGTAATACCCCTAGAAGTGGGTATTAACCTTCAAGAGAACACATAATCTTGTTAACTGTCCTGTTATCCAATCCCTGCCTTGCTTTCTCCGACCTCCAACCTCCATGTAATCTTCCTTATGTTCCTTCAAGTGCATAAAAGAAACTGTGAAACTGTTATTCTTGGGAGCATTTGAGATCTTGCTCCCCAGTGCACGTCATCAGTTTGGCTCAAATAAACTCTTATAAAAATTCTCTCCAGGTTTGGATGTTTCTTATATCGACAAATGAATGAATGAATGAATATTTCTAAATTGAGGTTTTACTTCTTGTTGAGGCAACTTTTATTTCTTATGTAGTAGCTTCCTGAATTATTCCTCTTGCCCTTGCTTTAAACTTTATCTCTTCTTCTCATACTTGCAATTGAGACTTGCTCACATTCGACATTCAACTGTCTTAATATTGTGCCTGCTCCTCAAACCTCTCTTTCATTGAATAATTTCTCTGAATTCTCTCACTGGTCTCTCCTCTCTTACCCTGTGTTACCTCCCCAATGCTCCCCCATACACCCTCTGAGGCAATGTTTCTCCAAGGATTGTCAAAATTGACTTAATTGTTAAAAATGCACATTGTTACGTCCCATCTCAGACCTAATGTATTGGACTCTGGAGTCAAGGTCAGGAAATACGTATTTTTTTAACTTGCCAAATGATTCTGAAGGAAATCAGAATGTTGCCCCAAAATACGTTTCTTTGATATAAAAATTATTTTGAGCAATTAAGAAGCAATAAACACAGATAAAGCTCCCCCTCTTTGATATAAAAATTATTTTGAGCTGAAGGCAATTAAGAAGCAATAAACACAGATAAAGCTCCCCCTTTTCTGCCTAACAGCAGGAAATAAATTCTCCTTTGAAGGGAGACAGACTCTTATCAGCCCTGAGCTGGCATCAGAGGAATCTGCAAACAAAACTTGTTAAACTAATCCTTAACTTCCTAGTTAAGGAAGAGAAGTCCTAGGTAGGCTACCCTTAGCCCAAACTCCTTTGTCCTGTAATTCTTCAGAAACGTATTGTTTATCTAAAAGGTATAAAAGCTTTCTGCTCTGGTCACTTCCTCAAGTCTTCATTCTCTTATGAAAGCTCCGATGTACATGCAAAAGCTCAGTAAAATTTGTATACTTTTCTTCTGTTAGTCTGTCTTTGTCAATTTAATTTTCAGACCCGGCCAGGGACCCTAAGAAGGTTGAGGGAAACTTTTCTTCCACCACAATCCTCAAGCACTCCAACATTTAAGACTCCTAGTAAGCTATTTTTAATATTTTAATACTCTTACAAGGCAAATAATTCTAAAACTACAATAGGATTTTGGCGGCTTGCCACCCATGATGATAGAATTCTTACTAATTAATAAGATAACCAACAGCCCAATAGAAAAGAGAGCAAGAGACATGAATAGGCATTTCTCAGAATTGCCAATAAATCCGTAAAAAGATCCACTATCTTCACAAAATGAACATTCAGATTAATTTCTCTCTTAGATATGTATATATGCTAAGAATTCTTACATTCACACATCAAAACATATTGAATAATATTCTTAGCAGCACTGTTCATGATATAAAGAACTGGAACAACTCAATGTCCATCAACAGAAGACTGAATAAGTAAATGATGATATATTGATACAATGGAATTCTACACAACAATGAAAATAAGTGAACCATAGCTATAAGCTTCAATATGGATAAAGCTTAGGAAATAATGTTAAGTGATGTAAGAGAAGAAAAATAATTTTCCCTCCATCCTTATGAGTTGTTGGCTGAGACTCCTCTGTAATAAAAGACAGGTTAACAAGAGAAAAGCAAAAAAAAAAGTAACTCTCCTGGAAATGTCAAAGTGCTACCTTAAATAATATCTTCAGCTAAGGACGAAAGATGTTGAGGGAGGGAGGCCAGTTGTGGGAGGGTTACCAGGAGAAAGCATAGTAAACAAGGGTAAATTTTTCGTGCAGATTTAAGTCGGTGATTTCTCTGTTGATGAAAGTTTCTGGAGATTTAGAGACATCCTTCTCTTCTGGGTACGGAGAGAGAGAGAGACACCTTTACAAGTGGAGATTTCCCTTATACAGTCATGTGCCACTTAACAACCAGGATACACTCTGAGAAATTTGTCATTAGGTAATTTCATCATTGTGCAAACATCATAGAGTGCACTTACACAAACCTATAAGTATAACCTACTATTGTAATTGTATTTTATACGACTGGAAGTACAGTAGGTTTTTTTACACCAGCATCACCACAAACACGAGTAATGCATTGTGGTACGACTTTAGACTTTACGACGGCTACAACATAACTAGGCAATAAGAATGTTCAGCTCCACTGTAATCTTTTGGGACCACCACTGTATATTTGGTCAGTCATTGACCAAAATGCCATTACATAGCACATAATTGTAAATGTAAACGTCCCTTACAGAAGGGAAACTTCTATTCTATTCTGTTTTCAGAGCAACTCCTGTGTCTGCTGTTTCCCAAAAACAATCAGCCCAAAAAGGTATATTTTGCAGTGGCATATTCTGCTATGTTTTGCGGGGAAGGAGGCAAATTAACAAGTTGCAAAAGAATACACAAAGTATGATACCATATTTATAAAGTTCAAAAATAAACAAAAGTATATATCATCTACGGGTACATACATTTGTGGCAAATCCCCCAATATTCATGGGGAATTGGTTCCAGAAACCTACCCTCCCATCCCCACAGATCCCAAAATCTTCGGATGTTCTAGCCCTTTATATAAAATGGTCCTCTGTATCTACAGATTTCCCACTACAGATGGAAAATGCTGTTTTTGATCCACAGGTGGTTGGATCTGCAGATGCAAAACCCAAAGATTCAAGGCCAATTGTATATTTATTGAAAAAAAATCCACATATAAGTGAACCCATACAGTTCAAATCCATGTTGTTCCAGGGTCAACTGTACACGCCTTTTTACACAAATGGTCTCATAATACACACAGAGTTCTGCATTCTGTTTTAGAATGTTGCATTAAAATATGTTTGACTGTCTCATTCTATATTCATCTCATTTTCCTATTGAATTGTTGAGCTTTTCTCACTTATTTGAAGGAGTCTCTTTGATTTTTTTTAAATACGCTTTTTCAACAGCAAATACATTTTACTCAGTTTGTCTTATGTCTCTTGATTTTGTTTATGTTATATTTCCATGCAAAAATTTTAAGTTTTAATATTGCAAATTTATCAGACTTTTTGTGGGTTTGCTTATGGTTTTCTTCATGTGTACAAAGGTCTTTGCCATTCTAAGATTTTTTAAAATATTCCCATATTTCCACCAATACTTTAATGAATTGATTTTTAATATTTAGGGGTTTTTTTTATACTTCTGTAATTTCTGATGCCATATAAAGTGAAATTGGGATCCCATTTCTTTTTCTAGATAGTCATGTGTTTTTCCAGCACTATACACTAAATAAACCATATTTTCCCTACTGATTTAATATACCACTTTTTTCATGTAATAAATTCCTGTACATATCTGGGTCTGATAAATTCAAGCTTTCTCATCTGCTGGATCTCACCTGCTGTCAAAGGCAACCTGTAGCTTTGGAACACGGAGCAAATAAAACCTGCCCACTTTACTATTCCTTAGCTCCTTAATGGCATTGCTAAGAGAGCTAGTTACAGCTAGCTAATTGCTAAGATAGCTAGTTATCTAATTGCTAAGATAGCTAGTGTTTGTAAATGTTAACACAAAGGCCTCCTAGAGATGGCCCGAACTTCTCTGGATCCAATCCAAGATACTTATATTGTCAATGAAGGAAATGAATGAAAAATACATGTAGAGAGTAGGCTACAGTGCCTGGTGCACGGCGGGCATTTGATACCGTGAACCGTTCCTATCATTACAGAGTGCTATGGAAGTATGCTGAAAGGACTCATTCATTACATATTGAGACTTCAAGATGAATAAATTTCACAAAATTGGAGACTTAGAATTTAGGTGAAGGTAGCAATTTGGAGACAGAGAGACCGGTTAAGGGAATTCCAAGATGTCTGAAGGGTGCACTGCTTTCTGAGATCAGTCTACAAAGGCTGTGCTGAGTAACGGTGACCATTCTTTTCCTAACGTAACCTTTTTCCTCTGATACTATCCCTTGTATTTGAAATAAGAACATCCCTGGGGCTCTTCCAGTCACTCCTCACCTTCCCGGGCACACGATGCTAACCGGGTTCTTATTAGAAGACCATTTACCATCTTTCCAGTTTTTCAATAAATACTAATATCCTCCTTCTCCAGTCTGACATAATAAACAAATCACTGCCACCTTGTTCTGTCAGCCACATAAATTCTATCTTGCTTCCTCTTTGAGTGACAGAGGTTAAGTAAATATAATAAAAGTATATCTTAATTATGCTGTCAGAATGCACATTTTCTAAGTCATTTATCAGGCGTATGGGGTGGAAGAGAACAAATATGGGGGAAACTTATGTTTTCAAAGATTTAAAGACGCATAAAATTCATTTTTAATAAGAAACAGATGTATTGTAACTAATTAGAATGAAAGTTTTCTGAAAACCACAGTCCTAACTGGAACCCAGCAGCAATGTCAAGTTTAAAGCTGAAGGTGACCTGAGCAAAAAATAAAGATAAATCGGGGCCACTCCAGGAAAAATAAGGATCTGACATCACCTATAAGCAGGCAAGAGGGAGCCAGTATTTAGAATTCATTAGGTTTGCTTAACTTAATCAAAAGCAGAAGGTGGCTCTGGAAGCAAATCTACTGAGAGGAGATGGGTTCAGTCAGTCTACTCTCAATGGACAGCCAGATCAATGCTTTTAAAATGTAAATCAGATCCTGTCAGGCCCCACAGGCCCCTCCCCACTCCCTTCTCAGTTTTCTGATTTCATCTCCCACCTCATCGCCACAGCTCCATCACCCTGGGAAAGCGGCTTTTCTCCTGACACTGAGGCACCTTCTGCTCCTGCCTTAGGGCATTTTTCATAGCTTTGCTCAGTCCCCTGAACACTCTTCTGCCAGATCCCTGCTTGCACCTTTCTCAGGGCAGCTGAACACTGAATACTCAATGAGGCTGAGTGGACGAATACTGAAGCAAGCAATTCCTCTGCCTCCGGTACCCCAAAGCCCCTTACTCTGTTAAACTTTTTCCTTTTTTCTACAGCACTTATCACTTTATAGCATAATATAATGAACACATTTCCTCTATTTGTTGTTTCTTTTCCATCTGTACCTCTTAGAATGTAAGAACAGGAGAGGAATCTTTGTTGTTCATTAGTTTACCTCCAGAACAGTGCATAGCACATAGTTGGTGCTCGATAAATATTGTGGGATGAATAGATGACTTAGATATTTAAATCAGTAAAAGTGTTGCTGTTTATTTGTTTCCAAATAAGAAACAATTTAAAATGCTCACGTGTTTTTATCACTTTCAAAACTATAGTTCAACATATTTTTAAAGTCTTATGTCCATATCTTCAAGTTTTGGAGGCTAAGGGGAGGAGATAAATGTTGTATTTGTTAAAAGAAAACGTCAAAAAGTTTGAGCATGACATTCTTTGAGGCCAATAGAGGGGTATTTTTCCCTGGCTTTCCATTCACATGTTAATAGCTTCTGCAAAGAAAGAGTATGTTTCTTAGGACAGTTGAGAAATTTCTGAGTTTGAGTTTATTAGAGAGAAAAAAAAAAAATCTCTTTGGACAACTACACTGACAATTAGAATTCATTTCATTTTTTTAATTATTTTTTTAAAAAGTCATTCTTCATAAAGGTTGGAAGAATACTACGATGCAAACTCAAATACCCTTCACCTGCATTCACCAATTAACATTTTGCTCTCTTTGCTTTTCTTTCTTTTGTAATTATTCATTTGAGAACTTATTGTGGACACCAAGGCTTCACCTCTAAATACTAAAGCATGTATCAAAATCCATGGCAGTGATTTTAGGAGACAGCAAAATCAGTTGACCTTCTTCGAGTGCAGTGTCAATGGAAAGTTGCTACTAAGTGAATAGTGTAGAGAGCTGAAGAAAGCTGCAGCTAAAAGGGAACTAAAGGATCATCAGACCCACACTTTCGTTTGACAGGCAAAGGAAAAAAGGTCCCAAAGTCAAGGGTATCATACATCTCTTTTTGGTAGAGCCAGTAGGTCCGAAGCCAGTCTATAGGCCATGAGATCTGCAGGAAGCTGCAGAGGAGGTGGAGAGAATGTAATTTACACATAATTAGCTTTTGATCCAGTTAAATAAGGCACAGAACTCATTATAGGCAACAATTAATCACACAGGCAGGACGCTTTTGAGTGCTTGAAGAACTGGGGCACTGGGTTGTGGGATCATAGAAAGAAAAGAAGTACCAGAAAGGTGAAGACCACACCTGTTTGGGTGGTGTGTGTGTGTGTATGTTATGCTAATGTTTCAATACTCTGCAAAATAATTATGATTTAAGAAGGTAGAGTTTGCAAAAGCTAAGTTCTGGCTTGTTTTTTCCAAGGTGAGAGTTAAGCATAAGAGATCAACATGAAGTCACGTAAAAACACTTTTACTTAGGCAGCCAAGGTTGAGGCATGTTAGCAGAGATCAGGGGCAAGTAGTCAGCCACCTTTTATCAGAAAGGCTCTACTCCAGAGATCTCTTGGCTATCCTGAACACAATCAACACAATCAGTGAAAACCCATTTGTGATATTCGTTATTCTATTCCACAATCAAGAAGCTTTGTGGAATGGAATAATGAATATTACAAATGGGTTTTCACTGGTAAAATGCTTAGGCTTGTTAATCAGCATAGGAGCTGTGACAATGAGCTCTTATTTAAGAAAATTTATAGTACTCATGGTATGTGGATTCAAATATTTCAGAGACTCTACCCAACCAACCATTGCACAAGCAGAATGAAAGAATCCAGTAAGATCTGTTTCCTGAAGTCTTAGGAATGATGGCCTGGGTTCAATCCTAAGTGGCCCTATAGGCCATCACAGACTCAGAGCGTGCTCTGATACCAACCATCATTCTAACAGAATCCTACATCTAGAACACACTTTCTTGACTTAGGCACTATTGATATTTTGGCCCAGATAATTCTTCTTTGTGGGGGACTGTCCTGTGTGCTGTAAGATGTCCTCTAACCGCTAAATGCCAATAGCACCTAACCCTTTCTTTTGACAACCAATAACATCTCCAGATATTACCAAATATTCCCCAGGGAGCAAAATTACTCTCAAGCACTGCTGTTCAATAGAACTTTCTGCAATGATAATGTTCTATACCTGCACAGGTCCAACATAGTAGCCACAAGCCACGTGTGCTTTATTGACCCTTTATTGAAAAATGGTTAAGGTGCCATAGGAACTGAATTTTAAATTTCATTTCATTTTAATTAAGTTTAAATCTGGCTAAAGGATACCACATTGAACAACGCAGCCCCGGCATATTATCATATCTGTCTTGAGTAAACTCTTTATAGAAGGTAGTAGTCAGGTCGTAAAAAAGGAGAGATCTGGGACTTCATCAGGGTGCCAAAACAAGTTGTATGAACTGTGTTTCGGCAGCTTGCTAAGAAATATTTGTTTTATAAATTGAGAGGAAGGAAAAAAAACCACTCCAACCAGATCTGTCCAAGGCAGTTTTCTTCCCGTTTTTAGAAACAGGTTGACTATTTATGTACCTGTTTCCATTCAATCATATCCCATGCATAATCAGAATCCTGCAGAGATGTTTCTCTCTCTCACACACACACACACACACACACACACACACACACACACACACACAATTGAACAAAAGGAGATAAGCACAGACATTTTTTTTGAAATTTGTCAGGCTTTTTACTTAGAAATGAACCTAAATCTTGCTTTTCTCTCATATTTATTTTTTTTTCAGTTCACATTTTATAATCCTGCAGAGATGTTTCACACACACACACACACACACACACACACACACACACAATTGAACAAAAGGAGATAATCATAGACTTTTTTTGAAATTTGTCAGGCTTTTTACTTAGAAATGAACCTAAATCTTGCTTTTCTCTCATATTTATTTTTTTTTTCAGTTCACATTTTATCCATTTTTTATTATCTAGGCTTGCAAAAAGTCTACGCCTCAAAGCAATAAAACTATGGTCTAGCATCTCATCTTTCATCAAATCCATCTTTCAGTATATTCAAATAGTTATGTCAGACAAGCACAGCTATCAAAACAGTGTCTTAGATAAAGATTCTGACTCCTCCAGGAATAGAAATTGATGAATAGGTACATTTACAGCAGTCACTCTGGAACTTTGAAACAAGTCATTTTAAGGCAGAGAGGGACGGAGGCCAAGAGAACAATAAATCATGTCTAGACAAAGATTATGACAGTCCTCATACTGTGAATGAGACAAAGCTGAGATCTAAAAAGCTTAAATGACTTATCCAGGACTGGCAAATCACATCCATAGAATGGACTTGAACTTCAGTCTTCTACCCCCAGATGCAGTGTTGCTGCTGCTTCTATTTTTAGGCATATGATGGAAACAAGGGAATTTATCTTTATGATTGTTTTTTTTTTTTTACAATGTGTACTTTCCTGCATCCCTGAAAACTGAGCTGAAATCAAAGAAATAGTCTCATTTAAAAAATGAGATTATCATAACATTCAATTGTGATATTTTAGAAATGGGATTATCATAATATGCAAACTCTGAAAGTAGTACTTTGTTGATTTTATTATAATTAATCTATGAAAAAGTAATATTAAAAATCTTGGATGGTGCTAGGTTTCAAACTTCAGTCTGTGCCAAAATAACTTGTGCCACTTATTTAAAATATAGTGGGACATGGGTACCCCACACTCCCATTCTGACTCAGAATGTCTGGAGTGAGGCCAGTCATCTTTTTTTGTTGTTGTTGTTAACACGATACTTACACAATTCTGATGCAGCCCAAAGTTGAAAGAATTATTATTTATATAGGGTATAGGTGACTGAGAAATAGCTGTGAGGTAGGAGAGTGATGAGTCAGAGAGGCCACAATAAAATGCTTTGAAAAAATGAAGTGGAGGTTGAGACATAGAGAAGAGATACAGAGAAGTCATACATGAAAGTCACGAGGATTTTGAGAAGAGCAGCTTCAGAGAAACGGGGTATTTGGCATAGGAGAAGGAGGAGAATGAGGGGAGTCAGGAGGCAGAGCGATACTAGACAAAAATATTTTTTAAGAAGTTGAAAGGAGCAGAGAAATTGGGTTGAAATAGAGAAAGAGGGTGGTGTTGGGGTCAGAGAGAATATTTTAAAATTTATTTTAATTTTCCAATGATAGTTGACACACAACAGTATATTAGTTTCAGGTGTATAACATATCAATTAGATATTTATATAGTAGAGTGTTATTCAGCCATAAAAAAGAAGGAAATCCTGCCTTTTGTGGCAACATGGACGAACCTCAAAGGCATTATGTTTACGTTCAGGGAAAGACTGTATGACATCACTTCTATGTGGATGCCAAATGAATGAAGAAATGAATAAACAATGGGGATGGCCCAGTGTAGAGGAACCCGGAACAATGTATATAGTAAATCTCTGGAGAGATTATAAACAATGCAGACCCTTGGGTCCTCCCCCAAAGATGTTTTCTTCTCTTGGCTTCTTAATGCTACACAATTCTGGGTCCTCTTCTACACACTGCCTGAACCTTCTCAGTGTCTCCTAAGCTCCTCCTCCTTTGCTCAACCTCTTAATGTCAGAATATACCAGACATTAGTCCTAGGAACCCTTGTCCTTCTCCATCTATATACTAGATTATTTCATTGTGTCTGTGGCTTTAAATACCACTCAGGGGCTCCACGAACTTGGAGGGTAAGAGATTATCTATTTATTTTCACTAATCTCTAACTGAAATGTAATATTTCTTAAGCTCCTCCTTTGCTCAACCTCTTAATGTCAGAATATACCAGACATTAGTCCTAGGAACCCTTGTCCTTCTCCATCTATATACTAGATTATTTCATTGTGTCTGTGGCTTTAAATACCACTCAGGGGCTCCACGAACTTGGAGGGTAAGAGATTATCTATTTATTTTCACTAATCTCTAACTGAAATGTAATATTTCATTCTTGAATAAAGGGATTTAAGTGTAGTAGTATTGCAGTGCCTATGGCTTTGTCACTAATAGAAATCACAAACATCTCCATATTACATTAGTTGTTTCAGATATCTAAAGATACTTTTTATAATTACTTTGAAATTATGGTCACTAATTTAACAGGTCATTTATTTAACAGTTCTACCTATTAGATCTGTTTCTAATGTTATTAATATATGAGCATATTATATTACTGTATCATGATTTTTAAAGCTTAATTATATTTTAATATTTTAATAATTAATTATATTTTAATTATATTATAATCTTGTGTATTTTATTTTTGGCATTTAAAAACATCATTCTGAGAAGAGGATCAGGTGGCTTCATCAGACTGCAGAAGGGGTCCATAGCATTAAAAAAGTAAATCACACTTGATTTAAATGATAAGTCCTAAATTTCTATCTTCAGTTGCCTCCTTAACCCCTCCAGGTGGGCATCCAGGAGGCATCTCAACATCAACAATACAGAAACAGCTCTGGGGTTCCACACTTGCCCCTCTCCCAGTCATCTCAAATCTCCTTCCACTTGTTAAAGCTCAAATTCTGGGACCTAGTTAGTGTATGCCACTTTCACTCATCTTGGAGGAGAGCATCTGAAATTCTCTAGTCAATAAGCTATGGTAACACAAAAATGAATTACTAATAAGTCAGATCTCCTTCGGAAAGGGCAAATTGATTCTGTCGACGTAAGAAACATCCAAACCTGGAAAGAATTTTTATGAGTTTATTTGAGCCAAACTGACACATATACTGGAGAGCAAGATCTCAAATACTCCCTAGAATAACAGTTTTACAGCTTCTTTTATGCATTTGAAATTAAGGAAGGAACCTAAGGAAGACTGGAGAGGGCTGGGTGAGGATTGGATTACAGGATAGATAATAGGATTACGTGCTCTCTTGAGGGTTAATACCCCCTTGCAGGGCTATCGCTTCTGGTTTTTCAAAGGTGTGTTAACCTAGATGCACAAGAACAATGGACGAGGCTGGCTTAAAACCTTTCACTAACAGGTCTGTGGCATGACTACCTGTCAAGACCTGTCCAGTTAGGAATTTATGATCAGATCACTCTATGAGGTTACTTTCCACAGAAACCTTTTTTTTGGTCCATAGTTATAATTGAAGGGGCATAATAGAATTGGAATAGCTGGGATGTACCCCCTCAGCAAATTTCCAAATCAGAAATTTCCCTTAGTAATTACTAGAGATTAATGTTTTTTCCAGAGTTGAAAATTAATAAGTTCATATTGTCTATTCTTTTGAGGTCTACCATAGGGTAAGACAGATCAGGGTGGGGCAGAGTGAAGGATGGAAACAACAGATCTTTTCAAATAGATTTATCTAGGCCCAGATGGTAGGGGCTCATAAGGCGTTCTCAAGAGGTATAAGGCATTCTCCCAGGTGGGCTGGTGAGCAAGCCTGGTGCCTGGCCCTCCATCACACCCAGAGGTGAGGCATCAGTGAGTTTAGAGACTATCTGAGGCTCCCACGTGAGTACAGAGAACAGGATTTCCTTCTGAAATGCTTTCCTTTGGGTAACTCACCAAATGGGTGATGGCTGGTATCCTGAAATAGCCCTGTGACCCAATTTGCATGTTTATCCTTAAAGGTCAGTCTGTTTGGGCGTTAAGTGTTGACAATCAGCTCATGTAACAAGTGTTTCTTGAAGGGGAGGAAACTAACATTTAAAATACGTGATCTTATTTAGTCCTCATAAGAAATGAGCTCTTGGGATTAATCCTGGACCATTTTCTCATGTTCACCCCACATGTACACATGCTGTCAATCCACATTTCTATCTACAGCTTGGCTTCCGAGGGCCACATCCCAACTTACTCAAACTTCCTTCTCCACTTCTCTGCTTCAAAATTCCATGAAAATCTCTAGCATTTCCAGGACTCGCCAAGCCCTGCCAAGCTCACCCCACCTCACCAAACTGCTAACCTTACCTCTTATCTCAGTAAATATCTTAATCTCATCTCAGTAAATGCCCGCCAAATTATCTTTAAAGGCATCATATCTATGTTGAATTACCATTACCCAAAATCCATTCTCCTTTGTTCAAATCCCCCCACTGCCTTCCCAAAGCTTTTAGAATAGAATGCAGGTGCCTTAGGGGATCACCTGCAAGGTCTTTGCTTTGTTGTCTGCCACGTTAGCCACAAAGGCCTTGCAGGTTCCAGGCCCCTTCCCACTTCAGGAACTTTATCTTCTTCTCACCCTTAGAGATTGAACACGGATTAGTCTTTCAATTGTTTTCCAATTCAATATTTTAATATGAGGCCCTGTCATTTTTCCTTAGGCTCTGATACCTGTGGTAACTTTCAGCTTAGTCTAAAAGATGTTTTAATTTGGACACCTTGTTTTAAACCTTGATTTACATTCATATGTATGTTTTCTCTCAAACACACCCACATACAGAATAACGGCACAAATATTGTTCTGCTACTTACTTTTTTTTCTTTTACATATTTTACAGAATTCTTTCACATCAGTTCTGATGTGCCTGCTTTATTCTTTCTAACTTCCTCTTATTCTCTCATGATATGAATGTATCATAGTTCACCATTCCCCTAAAAGTTGTTCTAATGTTTTTTATTAAGCACAATGAACGTCTTTGCACATGTGTCCCTGAGGATTTAGGTATTTCTGTAAGTCAGATTCCTACAAGTGGAATGTGGGATGAAATGAAATGTGCATTGTTAAATATTCATCTGTTTCGTCTGGCCGCTCTGAACGGAGGAAAAGGTAGCAGAAGTGCAAGGTAACTGTGGCCAGGAAGGGCCAAGATTCAGCATAAGGACTGCCCAGGATTTATGGATTTGCAAGGAAGAGTCCCTGGTGAACTCAGGGGCAGGGATTCTGTAGATTGATCAGGCACAAGGAACAGAGAAGTTGTTAAGGCGCGAACGATTCTGAGACCCACGGAGCCAATTGAGATTAATTATGAGCCTTTATTAGCCGGCCGGCGACTGACTCTCTACCACGCAGGGCTAAAGGAGATCAGCCCCGAGCTTTCAGAGCAGGCAGCTGATAAAGCTCAAGACCATATCCTGGTGGTCCCCTGAACAAGCCAGCAGATTACAGAAGTGGAAGTTGGCTTTTAGCATATCTTTGCCCGGAACAACACTCTTAATTAACAAGTAAATGGATTACAGAAGCAGACATTGGCCATCTACATATTTTATACAATACACTTCCTAAACCACACACAAGCAAGTAGGACAACTTCTGATATCTAAAGATATTTCTTCCCTGTAGCTGACTTAGCTAGTTTGCTCACTTGAAAATTTTCCACCCTTAACAAAGTGACCTGCAGATGATGTGGCTTTAAGGGGTGCAGCCCCTTTTCTCAGTAAGGGTCTGATTAGATACGAGGTCATTCATTATTCACAGATTGGCATTGAGTGCCTTGAACACTGTAACTGCTTCCACCAACGACAAATAACCAGTAACTCACATTTCTTTAGACAGTTAAAGTCTCTTTAGAAATAAAAGTCAGATTTAAGATTAGAAGACTTTGAAGGAAGAGTGAGAAGATCTGAGAGGGTAGTGGGTGGAGAAAAAAAATAAAGGTACATACAGAGAGATGTGAGTTACAAAGAATTATGACTTGGTCATAATATATGGATTCATGAATTTTTTTTCCTTTAAAAGCTAAAATCCGAGTTGTTTTCTTATTTTACATGTGAAATGATAAGTTAATAAACTTGTTAGGGACGGTGTAGGGGGAGTCATTTCAGTGAGAGACAATATATAGATAAGATCATTTCCCCTCAGCAAAGATAGCATTAGTGCATTTGGCTTATAAACCAATTAAAGAAAAAAAACTATTCCTCAACTTTAAAAATATGCATGTGTTTAAATAATTCACAACTGCAGTGAGACTAACCTAGTGCATGCATAAGTAGCAAGGGTTAGAATTGAAAGATGAATGATGAGGGCAACAGGAAATATTTTTGGAAGGAAGGAAGGAAGGAAGGAAGGAAGGAAGGAAGGAAGGAAGGAAGGAAGGAAGGAAGGACGGAAGGAAGAAAGAAAAATGAACAGAAAAAGTCTTATTGTATGGAAGGGTATGAAAAAGTCTGTGTCTTGCTTCTTGGAAGTCATGCTTCCTGTATTTAAATTACCAATTCTTCCTAGAACCACATGGAAGGGCTCTTTCTTGGGATGGAATCAAGCACATGCTCTGGGCATCCTCATTTCAGGGCTTCCTTCCACTTCTCACTCAAGGTCTGGGTGTCTACAGCACACTCCACGCATCAGGACAGCTTTGAGAAAGTCTCAAGACTGCAAGTCACACAAGTAATAAGTGACAGAGCTGAAACTGAACTCAAGTAATCTGTCCTTACCCATGACCATCTCATTATCATCTATATACCAAGCACACAGAAAACCCAAAAATAAAATAATAAACAATCATATTTCCACCAGCCAGAACTGACAATTAACATTCAATTCAATTTGTTTTATAACGTTTTTTTTTTTTAAATCAGAATAGTACACACAGACATACAATCTGTCATCAAAGACCCCTTGGCCACCAACCTATCTTGCTCCAAAAGGCAATTACGGTCACAATTTTAACTTATATTCTTCCAGTCTGATCTGTACTGATGCTACAGGCAATTTCAGGTAAAAGGGTCCCTTTTACAAGGTGACTTGATTGCTACCTGTGTCCTGCATGTTTCAGGAACACCAGATCTCCTTCTCCCCCAAAATCCTGCACTTGTTTACTGTGCTTGAAATACCATTTTTGAACCAGGGATTGAAATAAATCCTGAACTGACATGCAAGGACTGATAGGGGTCCATCTGGAGAATA
>NW_006438906.1:4388876-4417595 GCF_000325575.1 Pteropus alecto
CTTGATCTTCAGCTTTTTCCAAGTCCTGTAGATCAAGTCAGGGATCTTTGTTTACTGATGACTTCCCAGTGTTTAGACTAGTGCCTGGCTCATAAAAGGCTCTCAGCAAATATTTGTTTGGAAGCTGGAGACGTCAAAGACAGGCAGGAGAACAGTGAGAAAAGCCCAAGCCGTCAAGGCAGACAGCCTGGGTCAGGCTGTTTGGTTCCACTTCTGAGGCTTGTGAGCTGTTTGGGGCTCCACCATGGTTCACTGAGCGGGACAATACTTTTCACCAGGCAATTCTACCTGGGGTATGCCCTCCCCCACCTCTTGCCAAGATTTGTGCTAAGCATAGTCTCCACTCCCTGATCCTTTTCCCACCCCACTCCTGAGGACTTGAGGTTCTCAGCATTGATAGGTTCCTTTGTGCTCAGCCAAGCCCATTTAGAGGAAAAGAGAGAGGCAGGGCTGAGAATAAGAATTCCTGAATTCATACTCACTTAGTGACTAACAGCACAAGGAGAATTATAGGGAAAACCTCAACCTGCTGTGTAGAGTGCCACATATTGCACATGCTTACTGCACGCCTCGCACCCAAGCTCTTAAGCAGCTTTGGCATTTCCCTGACTCAAAACAGTCTTGAATGGAGACAAGAGAATATACCCATTTTACAGGCTGGACCTAAGCCCCATGTTTTATAATAGCAATCATTATCCAAGCTGACAACTTTCGCTCCACACAATGTCCAGCACCCCACCAACTGTCCACCCAATAATTTGATACCAACTGATCATGTTTGGTCAAATCATGCTTTTCAAATCCTATCATTCTTTTTATATTTGCTGCTGGCATGGTTATATAAAGTTTCTTATCTACGGGTGCTATTTGGTTACCTTGCAATACAATTCCTAGTGGATGATATAAATGCTTACTTTTCCCCTTAACTTTCACGGTAAGGAACTAAACCTCCATAAGTGACAACAACAAATAATAGGGGATTTTTTTAGAGTTTTCTTTAAGAATCATTATGGAAACATGAATTTTCATAGATTTGATGTGTTTCAGTCCGCTATAAACATTGTTCTATTTGATGTTAAAATTGCCTCGCCTTTGGCTATTTTTGAAGACATTTTCAGATGGCTTCTTTCGAAGCCATCTCAGTCAGATTTAAAAGCTTCTTTGTTTCTAGCAGGAAGTCCTAGGTGTACCTGTCTGGTTCCTTTTAGGGGACTGGTATTTAGAAGCCCAGATCCAGGCCTTCAGAGCCCTGTAGAGCTGTACACTGTGTTGCCTGCAAGATTATGTAGTATACAATATTCTATAGGCAGGCAAGAGGATTGGGTGGTCTGGGAAACGGGCAATAAGAAACAATCAGTCCAGGGGCCAGTCCAAGTTCAAGAGAAAATGCTCTGAGGCCAGAACAGAGAATGGAAGACCTGAAGATTTGTAAGCAAGAAAGAAACTAGAACAAGATGAGGTGAGGGCCAGGCCTTCTGCCTTATTCCTGTATTAATAAAGAACAATAGTGAACAATATCTCAGAACGTGCAATCCACAGAAGAGGAAGCTGGGAATAGAATTTCTTTTTTATCTTTTAGTAATTAAAATCTGGATTGAATGAATGAATAGAAGTTACGTGGAATGATTAGTTTTGATGAGTTTCGAATCATGCTAATGAAGGCTAAAAAAGCAAATAAGTAACAAACTAAAGTTAACAGAAAACTCAGAAACTAAGGGTTTTGCCCTTAATTTTACAGTTTTGTGTGTTTTTTACTGTAATTATTACATTACATATATAGGATATAGTCCTTTTCTGCTCATAAATTGTTTCTAGTGCAATAGATTGCATAGAATTAAATACCAATATTTCCCAAGGTGCTCAAATAATACAACAACTTTCAGATGTTCTACCATCTGGTTTAAGAGCCTGAACACTATCTCAAGCTTCCACCAGTATGTGAAATAACTGGGTAGAGATGTGTGAGGCTGAAAATATAAGTGAGGTCAACATGTGGTTTAAACATTTATTTTTAAACTAAAAGCAACTTTTAAGGACAACTTAACAACATTTGGGGTACACCTTTAAGTTCTTTAAATTTAATGTCAATGACAAATACGTGGCATCTCTATCATTCCGAGCCATATAGCATAACCTAATAATGGTAAATCTCACCATTTTATGGATATATGAGAGAAAACACGTATCCCAAAAACCTTTGCCCACATCAATACAGAATTGTTGCTGTTTTTGTTAATAAATTTATCCCAACTCTGAACTGAAATAATAAAATTTATATGGAATTTGTATTTAACCACATGGAGGGGGAGAATATGTAGGAAAATATACAGTTTCGAAGACTTTAAAAAAGTGTAAAATAGGGCTAATGGGGCAGTGAATGACCTGGCCAAGTTGGGCACCAGTCATGTAGGGTGGTGCCAGGCTCTGTCTGGTGGCCCCAGCTCCAAACATCGACTTCCTCAAAGGGAGATATGAGACCTTCTACTCAGAATATCCTGAGTGTTACATGGATGTAAAACCCACTTCACAAGAAAAGGTTGAAACTGAGAGAGCCCTCGTTAGCCAGTGTGGGAAATGGCGCTGGACATCAGCTCTAGGCCGCTTCTGGGCAGGGCGGCCCAGTTGCAGTCCTTTCATTCTCAACCCTGAAAGCACCTACCATGCATCCACATGCAACGTTCTCACCAACCTGTCCATCACAGCCCAGCTGAATGTCTCAGTAAGGACCTCTGAGGCCTGCCCAGCCCGCCTAGGCTACTAATGTGTCCTCATGGCTGACAGTGGGTCCCACTTTCAAGAAGCGAAGGGGAGGCAAGCTCCCGGTCCACTGGGAAGCTGGGACCTCCCTTCGCCCACCATCTGCAGGCTTACCTCATGAAGACCAAGCAGTTCCACCTGAAGGAGGCCTTCGATGACATCGAGCAGAGGAAGAGTGTGATCTCACCCAACTCTGGCTTCTTGGACCAGCCCCTATAGTGTGAATCTGAGATCTTGCCTTCCACATCGACCCCCAAGCTCCCTCCTTCCTCCCAAGGAGGCAGCCTGCTCTTCATTTATAGCAGTTGCAGACACAGAGACCTGGGGCGGGGGAGGGGTTTCTACTGCGCATGCGCTAACTCCATGCTGACACCGGTGCTCACCTACTCCACAGTCGCAGTCAGCAGGAGCCGCAGGGCCCAAGGCTACATCCTGCAAAAAATGGGACCGGAAGGCAGCCCGGCCCCAAGAACAACTGAAGTTTTCTTTTTTAAACTTGTCGACATTTTATACCTGTGCAGTACTAGCCAAGTAGGGTAGTAAGTGATCAACGGGCTTACAGAAAAACTTCAAACTGACCTTGGGAGTAGGTTCTCAGGATCAAGGGAAGGAAGGCCAAGCCTATGGGAGCACAGCGAGGTCTAACTCCTCGATTTCCAGACCCCCAACCCTTCAGACCCCCTGCCCTTTTAGGACTATGCGGTCCTGACACCTCAACTAGCCTTTTCCCTGGGAAGTATAAGGCAGTAAACACCTGCAGTGACAAGGGAGAAAGCAGTTGTTACAATGTAGGGAGGAGGCAAGAGAATTAAAATGTTAATCAAGTCACAATCAGAGACTGCAATGTGCTGATCAGCACTGCAGCCAGGCCAGGCGGACACCTTCTGAACAAAAGACGATCCCTGCTGGGAAAAAAAAACAGCTCATTCTGCACACCTGTGAAGGGGAAAAAGGAACCAAGAGTCATTCCCTATGGCTCAAACCATGGGGAACCTATGGATTAAAGGCTGGGAACTGCAGGCCTTTCACTCTACATATTCTTACGTTTTCATGGTGCATACTCTTCCCCTTCCTCACTGTATGTCCGTATCAAAGGAAATGAGTTAACAAATTCTTTTAAACAATAACTCACAGGAACTAAAGAATGATATATAAACTGAATTCCTTGCCCCCTACTCACTGTCTTTCCACATCTCTCTTGGTCCCTCTCACTCTCTGCCTCTGAGAGGAGACCACACTCTGTCTGTGGAGTGTTACCCCTTTTCTAATAAACTTTCCTTTTGACTCCAACTTTGGCGTGTGTGTTGAATTCTTTCTTCAATCTCTGCCAAAGGACCCTCTTCTTCTCTCTGTGCAGGGCTTGCTGTCCCCCCACCAACTCTGGAAAATTTGCCCTGCATCAGTTAGACTGAGACAAAGGTAGTTACAAAGCCAATTTATTTTGAAGGAAGCAATTTCTACCTTACTTTTTTTACCTTTGGCAATCTCGGTAGCACTACGGGGTTTGCAGGGACACTATATGTAAGCTGATTTGACCCCTTGAAATGTTTTCAAGACTACCTCTTGGGTCCAATGGAGGCAGTTCTTTGAAGTAGCCAGATGCTGACTTTTCTGGGTTGCCTTTTCGCTATGGGTTCTTTCTTGGACTTTGGCATGATGCTTCTTCATATTCGAACCTTTTTCATTGCACCTCTTGTCAAAGCAACTCTGTGTCATTTGAAGAGTTCCTCAGACCATAGACTAAAAATTACCTTTGAGGTGGTGCTAGTGAGGGCCAGGAGAAAGAAGCCTCTGCTATGTATTCTGAGTCCGTGGCCTTGAAAATGGAAATGACCAGTTCCACCAGCTTGCAGTCCTTATATGTGCTCGTCCGTCTCTCGTGACCCTTGCTTTTTTCTCACGTAGGGGTTGTCTTCAAGCTGTTGACTTCTGGGATTTGCAGATTTCCTAATGTGGTGCTACTTCTTTTTAATCTTTAGGTTATTTCTCCAGGGGAAACTGCAGTAATTTCCTAAAATTCATACAAATGTGAAAAAAAGCAAAATTGTTGGTTGTTTTTTTATAGTGCAAAATAAAAATAGTAAAAGGGAAATATATGTATATATAAATCAACCATTTCACTATCCATATACATAACTGACAGGCTAAATTTATATATTTGCATATATGAATAATTTAGAAAACATCTCTTTTTATAACTTATATAATTTCAAACTTACAGAAAAGTTGCAAGAATAGTCCCATAATTTAATCAGATTCACCATTAACAAGTTGCCTTGTTTGCCTTTTTTATTTTCTCTCACACTCATACACATTTTCATGTTGCTTTTTTTATGAGCCATTTGGGAATAAATTGCAGACATCATACCCCTTTATTCCTAAATCCTCCAACGTCTAACTAAGGATATTCTCTTACATAACTGAGAAAAGATGTTTTGGCTTTTCTGACTCAATCACAACCAAGAGAAAACAGCACGCTTTCCTAACGTTTCTTAATAAGGCACAAAACCCCATCATGTATATCTTTTACAGTTTCAACACTAAAGAACAATGACTATAGAAATCAGTGCCTGTTCTTTCTACATCCTGGTATTTCACAGCAGTTTCATTATTTCCAAACCCTGGCCCCAGATTCCCTGACCCCAGGGGGCACTAGAACTCAACCTCTCTTTCCTGCACAGTCCTTTCGATGTAAAACTTAATCGTTGAAATGTATGTATTCTAATTGAAATTTCAGAGGCACACATATACTTCCCGCTTGATCCACTGCTTGTTGTTAGTGCCCTCATTTTTCTGAAATTAGAGCACTGTTTGAAGGCGTCGTGAAGCCCTGCTCTCAGGCTATAGTCCTCAGCAAGAACTAAATAAAAATCTTCCTAATACTTTCAGAGATTCAGGTTTTTTTCACCGACATGACCATAGTACAATTATCAAGATGAGGAAACTTGACACTGAGACATTACTACAACCAAAATTCAAATGTGGTCAATTGCCCCTACATTGTCTTTTATAACAATGGACCTCCTTCCAGATGGTGTACTGCACTAATTTGTCATGTATCTTTGGTGTCTTATAATCTGGAATAGTCTCTCTGCCTTCTTTGTCTTTCATGAGCTTAACGGTTTTGAAAAATACAAGGCCAGTTTTTTTTTGTAAAATATCCCTTGTTCGGGTCTAACCTCTTCATTGTTAGATTCGGGTTGAGCATTTTGGACAGAGATACCACAGAAGTGATGTTGTATCCTCCTCAGTGCATTATATCAGGAGGCACATGATGTCACTTTGTCCCATTCTTGGTGACCATTTGGTCAAGGTGGGGTCTTCCAGGTCTCCCCAGTATAAAGTTTCTGTTGTTCTTTATCTTCAATTAAGATGTAATTTGCGGGTAGACACTGAAAGCTATTAAGTGTCCTTATCCTCATCAGATTTTCCTAGCTGCTAGTTTTAGCATCCATTCATGATTCTTCCCACGACGGTCACAAAAAGGTGAACAAAATATATTTGAGTATTCTCTTTTCCAGAGATTGCAACATTTTTTTCCAGTAGCAGCTTTACTTGGATGGCCATCCAAAACCACCCACCATTCCCTCATGAACCATGTCCCGTTTTCTCATCCATGAAAAGGGACATAGTTTCCCATAACTGAATGACCAGCACTGTGGTGCTTAGGAAACAATAGATGCGTAAAGTATTCAGATCTTGGGCTGGGTCCATGGACCTTTAAATCATGCAAGATTAGCTCACCTGATCACACCAGAACACAGGCGGCACTATTATTGTTCATCCCTGTTACGTGTAAAGACTGGGCAAAATTTATACACAGACCCAACCCCGCATGAAAACTGTTTTCTCTAGTCCACTCACATAGTAGTCCTTTTTCTGACCATTGTAGACAGATACTGACAAAGTAAAGGGGAAGATTTTTACCTCTGGAAATCTCATATTCTCAGACTCAAGAATGAGCTTCTTGGAAAATCTTTATTCATAAGTATTACGTTGTCTACCATAATTAACTGAGGCCCAAATCGATGATTTTTTTCTTCCCTTTGTTTGCTAACCTTATCTGACTAGCTGTAACAGTAGCATACTTCTAGACACGTACTGAGCCCTAGGAGTCACTCTGAGTTGCCTTTTGGGGCAGCTGCTGGAAGGTTTCCTCTGGAATCTGGAGTGTATAGTGCCAGACGACATTTCATACTGTACCTCATTTAACCCTCGCAGCAGGCCCATTGTAAAATAGGTGCAACCATTAACCTGGTTTTGCATGTAACAACAGATGTTTAGAGATATTATCGATGAGTACCTTGCCTGAGGTTCCAGCTTGTTAGTGTTACTGAAAAGCGAAGCCTGGACTGGAAGCTGGGCTCAGTCCACAGCATGCACTCCTAACTGCTACATTACACTCATCCGAAACAACCCCATAGATTATTCACAGCAGGGCTAGGAGTAGAGTGAGCTGGGCAAGGTGTCTAGGGAGTAAATTTAAGGAAGCCCTCATTCTCATTGTCATGCAAGTTCAGGGTCAGTCAGCACCTAAGAGTGGGTGCTCCCTTCAAATTTGCACCCTGGGCTCTTTGTCTACTTCACCCTCCTCCCAGACATGGTTCTTGGATCATCGTGGCCACTGTGAACTGGCCTCCCAAACACCTTATTGTGCAACTCATCCATATTCCTGGGATACATGGGAATGTAGGGATCTCCATTTTCTTCCTTTGGTCAATGGACAAGCTACCCAGCCTTGAACCTACTCTGTTCCAAGCACTATGCTAAGCACGGAGGAGAAAGCAGAGGCTAGGATGGGTACAGTCCCTGCCCTCCTGTCACTTGCAAGTGTAAGGCTTCATTTCCTATGGAATCAGTATGGCAGGCCAGTACTCGGACCTTCTTAGAACCACCTGAACTAAGTACTGGCAATTGTTTTGAAAATTTCAAAGATGGACTAAACTCCCTTGTCCTGACAATCTCATTGTTCTTCCACTTTATTAACCTTTTTGCATTCACCTTGCATGTGGTCTGCTTTCCCGGCTAACAGAATAAGCACTAATGGGTACTAACTCATTTGCACTTCCTCTGGGCTTTATTTCTTTTCAGAATTTAGCTCTTGACAGGACTAGGTTTCAGAGACATGGCTCAGATTATAGTTTTGCCACCTGCTAGTTGTGTTCTCGGAAAAGTTACTTTATCTTCCTGAGCCTCAGGTTTTTCCTCTGTGAAATGGGGAAATTAATGCTTCATTTGCAGAGCTGTAGTGAAGAAGAAATGGAAACAAGGTAAATATCTAACAGGCACATGGTAGTGCTCAACAGATGCTAGTTCTCTTGTTTCTTTGCTGGTCTCTCTTTGCACCAAGATCATCCTTCCCAGGATTCTAACTAAAATAATACAGACAGCCAAACAATCTTTAACCACCGTTACCCAAGCAACAGATTCTACGGCTAGTCTTTGGCTGCCGTAAGTGCTCAGGCTGGCCTTTCCTAGCACCTGCTATATTGTGAGAGTGTTGAAAAACAAACTCTAACCACAAAAATGATATTGTTGGAAAAACCAATCTCAAAGTATTTTCTATTTCAAATACACATTTTTATTGTTTGTTTTTTTTTTCACTCAGATAATCTGAATAATTGGAGTGGGCTAATTAGATTAAGCTTTGTAAATCATCCAAGATTACATTTTTAGTTTATCAGACTACTTCAAGATAAACAAACAAACGTTAATCTGTAATACAGTGAGGACGGTGAGGAGTAGATAAAAATCATGTTATAACATATACATCATTCTCAACATGGGAACACATCACCAAAAGAAAGAGTAGTTTATTAAACTACTTCAAGATAAACAAACGAACGTTAATCTGTAATACAGTGAGGACGGTGAGGAGTGGATAAAAATCATGTTATAACGTATACATCATTCTCAACATGGGAACACATCACCAAAAGAAAGAGTGACCTTAATATAGAAGTACATGCATAAGGCAAGATCTATTGCTACGTATTTAAATTTTTTTTTACTTTTATGTTTTTAATAAATTTGGAAGGGTTGGGGGGCTTTTGTTTTTGTTTTGTTTTTCTTTAATGAGCTTGAACATGTACAGCCCATGGGTTCTCAGTCTTTATAAGCCAATGCTTGGGGAATGGATAGGATGTAGAAATCGTTTAATAAAAAAAGCTCAGTAGTTTGGGTGCCACATAACGGCTTCAATGTTTAAAACTGAGTTTGAGGGACACAGCAATGAAAATAACTCAGACTCAAAGGAGTTAAGAGACCATTTCTTGGGCATTGGCACAAGCTGTTCTTTATAAATAATGATTCTGCATGACTATGGAATGATTTAAAATATAGTCTTGTAAAGTTCAAAGGGTCTTCCACCTCATTTTCTGATCACAATTTCTATTTCCAAATTAGGCAAAATGAGCTATTGCTTGTACCAAGGTATCATCATTTTAAGAGAAAGCCTCATAAATCAAGTTAATTCTTATGCCGCAAAGAAAGTCTGAATTTTCATTAGTTCTAAAAGCTTGTTACTATGGGCTTCAGAAAGCCAACATTTTTAAAGTTAAAACTTCTCTGTATATAACCATCACATTTGCATTTTAGTATCACAGTCGTATGTGCAATTTACTTTAATTAGGTCTCAATTTTTCCTTTTAGGAGGTATAGCTGGAGAATGGAAGGGGCAGGTCACTATGTCTTTCAATCAACACCATACAGTGTTCTCACTTGCACGATGATGTACTCTTTTCAAACTTACGGTCTATAGCTGAGGGGCAGGAATAAACATTGGTTTGTTGCATTTTAAAAGATTCATATAACACTATTTTTAAGAATGTTAGGCATTTGAGTCAAGTTTCTGCAATGATAACAATAAATGGCAGAATGAAGGTATTTCTTTTCCTCTTGAGAGTAAGTTTCCTCTATACCCTTAAACTAGGTTGAGTCTTGAGTTCACGAAGGTTATACTATCTGGTTGCTACAACTTCTTTGCTCCAACAACTTTACCGTGTAAGTTTTGTACATTATCTGCCTTCTATTTGTCTGCACCTCTCTTGATCATTTTTTGTCAGACTTTTTGCGTTTAGTAACATGTTAACTGCTTATTGTGGCATATCGCAATTATGGGGAAAGAACTGATAAAAAATCCCAAGTCTCCATTCATCAGAAAATCAATTTAAAAAAATCAATAAAGAGCTAAAGCATGAAGGAAGCGTGGATGGCGTTGATAAATGGGAAGGATTTGGAATAGGGGTCCAGGAACACAAAGTAAGTGAGAAGAAGGGGTCATTTTTTCCTACAATGAAAATATGGTGGGGATTTGGGGAGAGACTGGCCTGAGCCCCAGTCCAGTGGGGAGCTGCTATGCTTTCCTATGCAAATGAAACATAACAGTTGCTTGACCCTAGACGTATCTGGCTTCAGGTAGAAAGATGTACCTAAAACACAGGGAAATCACCGTTTAGAGATCATTGTGCTTTTTTTTTTTTTTAACATTGAAAGATAATTTTTATAACAATAAATTATTATATTCCAGACATTACTCCATGTGTTTTTAAGTATATTAACACATTTTGTCATTTCGATAATAATGTAAAATGGGTATTATTATTATTCCCATTTTGTAGATGAAGAATCAGAAGCCCAAAGAACACAGTAACTTGTCCAAATTCACACGGCTAGTAAGTCAGGGATCAGCACAGAATTTCTGTAAAGAACCAGGAAGTGAACATTTTAACCTTTGAGCCATACAATCTCTGCCTTTGTGGAGCAATAACGACCAAAGACAATAAAATGAATGGGTGTATTTGTGTTCTGACGAATTTGATTTATTGGCACTAAAACTTGGATTTCACATAGTTTGCAAGTGTTATGAAATATTTGTCTTTTTGATTTTTTTCAACCATTTAAAAATCTAAAACCCATTCTTAATTCTCAGGTTGTATAAAACAGTTAGCAGGCTGGTCTTAGCTCTTGAGCTGTAGTTTGGTATAGTAAGTGATAGAGCCAGATTTGAGCCCAGGCAGTGGTTTCAGCAAGCTCTTAACCAGTGTGTGTGTGTGTGTGTGTGTGTGTGTGTGTGTGTGTGTGTGTGTGTGTGTAGGCTATATTATGATAATAATCATATAGTGTTCTTTATCAAAAACTCAGCAACGTGTAAAGGAGAAAAAACAACCACCCATAAAACTACAACCCAGAAATAGCCACTAGCAATATTTGATAATTTACTTCCTTCTTTTGTCCACTGTATGGCGTTTTCACTTTATTAATTCTAGTTTTTCACTTATCATAAGCATTTTTCACATTTCCACATAGGCCACACAATTATCATAATCAAGAGATACATAATAAGTTATTCTAAATGTACTAGGGGAAACTGATATTTTGGAAGACTCCTACAGCTAATAACTTCATAAAGCAATGAATGCTTTTATTAAGTGAGTTGTTGATCACCTTTCATATCTGCCACATATTTGCATTTCTAGGAGTTGGATTTTTTAAAAGCAACCCTATCTGCCTATAGGGATGAAGTGAAAAGACTTTGGAATCTACTAGGACTGAATTTTTCTGTTCATTGTGCCTTTATTAACCAAATGACGCTGAGCAAATTGTTAACTTTCTCACAGCTCAGTTTTCCCACGTTCTGAAAATAAACCAAGACCACCACCATAAGTACCAAGCATGTACTCGGTACAGCACAGTGGTCACTTGATTACAGCCAGGCCTAATGTTCCCTGCCACCCCCAGCACTCCTAGTCCCCAACACCACCCACGAGGAATAGATTATTTCACTTGTGGCTGTAAAGAAAGTGTCCTTTCTGTTTTGTGCAGTATAAGACTTTTCTTCCCTGAGCAAACATGGGCTGGCAATCATTGGGAAATGGGAAGGATTAATGAAGTAGGCGGACCTGAAATGAAAGCCTCCACCCCACCCCTCTTGAAATTTCCAAACTGAAGCAGTGCCAAGGTTCCTACAACAGCAGGTGGCATTCTGACATCAGCAGAGGCTGTGCTCCTTTTCACGGGTACAGGGGAGCTCCAGACAAGACATCTGAAAGGAACTCAGAGTCCAGCCAATTCCATAAGCAGCAAAGAGGCCATGGAGCTGAAGAGTGTGACTGCCACCGGAGCTGAGGGCTACAGAAACACTGGCTTCCAGGTGAGCAGAAGTTTCATCTATGTTTAAGACGGAAATAATACCCTTTCCTGGCCTCCTTGGCAAGCTTCTTAACTGAAGCCGTCGTGTTATTGGAACCCAATAAGATTTTTAATGACACTCTTTAAGTCTCTTGTTTTTCCTTCTTGAGTTCTTCTTGGGTTGACAAACCTGAAAAGTCTCTTTTAACCAAACCTGTTTTGGCCTCTGACTTGCCCTGTCACTCAAAAGCTAGACTATCTTCTGCTTTTGTCTCACTGGTTCGAGGCAAGGATACAGTATTTACTTGCAGACTGGGTGAGAAAGAAAGAATAGGGGAAATTTGGATCCTGGATGCAGTTCATACCAAAGGATGTCTTTTTTCTTTAACTAGGTCCCAGAGCCCTTGTTAGATGGTGGCCTGGGTGCTTGCGCCAGTGCAGCAGGTTATGCAAACCAGTCTCATGTCATCAACCAAAACTCACCGACTGATTAATGCTGCCTGGTCCAGGGCTGGGTGCCACAGAGCTCCAGAAGGAGTTGCATCACTGGGAAATGCCAGGTTGTTCTGATTGGGTCTGGCTGGGAATTTTTCAGGGCTGTTCCTAGGTGTGCTTTTTTTTTCAGAGCTGACATTCATTCAACATGAGAAACTACATGAACAGATGCCAGCAACTCCCTGGAATTCAGGGTCACTAAATGAACTTTTAGGCATTAGCAAAGAAAGGAACAAAGAAGGTAAAAGGGCTTTGACACTTGTCCTGGCTCTTCCACACACAGTTATTATAACTTCCCTGAGCCTCAGTTCAGTTGTCTGCACAATAGTCACAGCGATGTTTATCCCTTAGGTTATCCAGGTAGGGGGAAGAAAAAAATTTTCCTCTACCCTCTTAAATTCAGTGCCTGAGGTCTGTGAATTAAACTGACAAATGACAGATTAACAAAAAAAAAAAAGGCATACAAATTTAGTAATATTTTAAATTTTACCTGCACTGGGCTTTATAGAAAAAAAGCAAAAACCCCAGAGAAGCAGTAAGACTCAGGAGATTACATACCATTTTTAAAAAGAACAATTAATTGTGGAGAAGTAACTGGACAAAGTTAAGAAGGGCTGGGCTTCTATGCCCAATAAATTGTGGGAAAGTGACTGGGAAGTATACGGGGGAAACTAATGGAAGATGAGGTCTGTTAGCAAGGTTTGTTCATGCAGTCTTACCTTTGTGTCATTTCTGTTTCCAGTGGTAAGTGTTGTTCACGTCTTCCTAGTGTGGGAGGAAGCCGCCAGCACAAAGGAAATTTATACCCTATTTTGGGGCAGATAGAGGAAGAGCAGAGAGCACTTTCTGAGTCTGCTTTTTCTCAACTGCCTTTAGCTCAAAAAAAGATTTATACCAAAGTGGCATATTTTAGCTTGGAGTATCCTGGTCCTTTCTATAAAGCTTAAATAAGGAAAAAGCATAAAGCAGAGGAGCTATTATAGTCCAAGATAATAAAAGGGATGGAATGGAATAAAGAGTCAAATTGAATATGGCAGGAAGACAAAGGTATCTGCAAAGGAGAAAGGTCCATGTCACTAGCAACTGGCTGCTCAGCCTACCAACCTTGGTGCTGTTTTCTATCCCTTTGTTCTAGAGTATCTCCGGGCCTCAGGGTGCAGCATGGAGGGTCTCAGACTCAGCATAGTACCACACACCAGCACCGGTCAGCGTGACCAGATTATTGCTTCCAGTGCTTGCTTTTCAACAAGAATTTCCAGAGACATGTATTTACTCAGCAAAACCATTAACTGCCCTCTAGAAACAGTCTCCACTAGGAAGAAATCCAGATTCAAGGAGGAATAATACACTATTCTTGCCCTCAAGGAACAGGCAGGCAGAAACAAATAAGCAATTGTAATTATAATATAATGTGATGTAAAAAAAAAAAATGTTGGAGGTTAACACTAAGCTCTCTCCCACTCCTGCACACTTGCTCTCTGTATGTGTGTATGTATGTATGTATGTATGTATGTGTGTACATGTACATGTACATGTATATGTATATGTATAAACAATTCTGTCTTAGTCCATTCAGGCTGTATAATAAAATGTCACAGACTAGGTGCTTTACAAACAGAAATTTATTTCTCACAGTTCTGAAGTCCAAGAGGAAGGCACCAGCAGGTTCCGGGTCTGGTGAGGACCCACTTCCTTGGAGTGGTCTTCTTGCTGTGTCCTCACATGGCAGAAGCTGTATAAGGGAGCTCTCCGAGGCCTCTTTAACAAGGGCGGGAATTCCATTCATGAGGGTTCTGCCCTCATGACATGATCACCCCACAAAGTGTCCACCTCCTAATACCATCACATTGGGCATTAGATTTTCAACAAATGAATGTATGGGGGACAAAAACATTCAGACTATAGCAAAGGCCTAGCACACAGAGCGAACATACAATAATAGTAGCTCTGATGAGGGACAGGTTAAGGAGAGTGACGAGTCAACATTTCTAGCTCGAGATATCAACTTCCAGTGATTACCTTTATTTAGACAGGAAATCCAGGAATAGGGTTGGAACAAGAAAGAGAGCGATTTCGTTTTAAGGCCTGTTGGTTGAAATTCAGGTGATTCTGAACATCTAGATAAAGATGGAGATGAAGCAGGAAGCTTATGCATACCTGCACCTGGAGCCTAGAAGAAAACATCATCCATCTGGGGACCATTAGCACAGAGATGGGCCACAGGTCTGGATGAGACCACGTGGAGGGAAAGCTGGGAAGCAGCAGTGTTGAAGGAGTGGGAAAATTAGAGAAGTCAGAGGAGGAAGCAGGGCGGCCACAGGGAGAGAAAGAGGAGAAGAAGCAGGAGACGGAAGGGCAGGGAAAGCTGAGGGAAAAGAAAGCTACAAGGTCCACAACAAAGATTGCTCCGTGGGACCGAGGAGCCCATGGAAGGAGACAAGTTCATATGAATTGCCAGCTAGAAGGTTACTGGTGGCTCTGGGGGGTAGGGGGAAGGGCAGTTCGTGTTATGAGTGGGAGATAAGAGACTGGAGAAAATGAGGGCAGAAGGGACTTTCCTTTGGCTGAGAGGGGAGCGGGGAAGAGAGACAGGCTCAGGGGAGGCAAGAAGGAGGTTGTAGCAGGGGGCTTTCCATTTTTCAAAAAATGTTTTTCATTGTGAAACATAACATGCAGAAAAACACAGAGAACCAAATATACGACTTATCGTAAGGTGCCACCCAGGTGAAGAAACAGGATATTGCTGTCCCTCAGCTGGGAAGCCTCAGCCTCTGTCACAACCGCCTCCCTGCCCTCCTGCCTGAGTAGCAACTATCCCAACTTTATGGTAATTACTTTCCTGCTTGGCTTTTTACGTCTAAGGATGAACTCCCAAGCACCATTCTCTCCTGTTTTTGAGCTTTATGTAAGTAAAAACATACAAGAACAACTCTTTGCTTACTGTAAAATGTTTATATGGAATTAGACAAGATAAATCATTTTGTAACTGGCTTCTTTGATTCGGCTTTATATTCTAAGATTCAGCTGGGGTGTTGCATGTAACTAGAGTTCATCCAATTTCATTAATGTATGGAAGTCTTCATAAATATTATATAATTTGTCTATTTTTACTGTTGGACATTTATGTTGTTAAGTTTGGAGCTTTGAGGAGCTTTTACAAACAACAAAGCTATGAATATTTTTGTATATGTCTTTGGTGCATATGCAACGAATTTATTCTGGACTTATACTCAAGGAATGGGATTGCTAAACTGTTGGGAATACACACATATTTTCAACTTTTGTAATAAGGCTAAACTGGTTTCCTAAACGGTTTTACCAATTTTCACTCCTATCCACAGAGTGTGAGTTCCTGCTACTTCATAGCCTCACCAATATATATTTGGCTTTTTTTAATTTCAGTGATTCTGGTAAGTGTATAGTATTATATCATTGAGTTTTAATTTTAATTTTCATATGTTATTGGCCAGTAGATGCCTCCTTTATGAAATATTTGTTCAAGTCTCTTGTCCATTTTCTTTACTGGATTTTATCTCTTTCTTATTGATTTAAAACAGTTACTTAAATTTTCTGAATACAAAACCTTTCTCAGTTATACGGTTCACAAATATCGAAGCTGAGGACAAACTTAGCTGGAGCTATCTAGGTGCTTTTTTTTTTCCCCTACAAGTGAATTAAACACATGACAATAAAGTAATGTGCTTTTTTGAAGGATATTTTTGAAAAATTTTTGTTCTCTACCCTTTCCTTAAATCTGTATGATCACACCTAGATTTACTTATTTCTAAAGGAAAACAACCCAGATGACTAGAATCCATGTCACTTCCATGACATCTCAGAGGGAATGGATTTAAGGACTTTGTTTTTCTCTCATCAAGCATTTCTGAAATGATTCCTTTAAAAAAAAAAAAAAAGGAGCTACTTACTCACGTTATCATTTCAACATGTCATCAATGTAAAGTTATTGCGATACTTTACATTCTTTGTTTCATTCCATCTTTAAAATTCAGTGTTTTTACACTTAGAGTATGTGTCAATTTTAGTGCTAAATTTTTATCAGAAATACTCGATCTGTATTTAGATTTCATAAAATATATAATTGAAAAAGTGGGTTCATACCCAAGTTTCAAACATGCTTAAATGTTTTCCACTAAATGAATCTCTCTTATTCATTTTTAAATTTAAATTAGTTAAAATTTAAATAAAATCAACATTCAGGTTCTCAGTTGCACTAGTTACATTTCAAATACTTAATAGCCACGTGTATTGATGATTCAGGTAAGGTGCATATTTTTTGGTTTTAGAGGATACAAAAAATAAATCTGATTATCCCTGCCCTAAAGGACCTGACTACTAAGTTTATGTCATAAAATTAAAAGTAGAGATTTGTCTGGTTTTAGTGATTTATCTTCTCTCCTTTTCAAAAATTTTTTTTTTCACCTTTGTCTTTTTAAAAAAATTTTCTGGACCTTTCTATCTACGTTGGGAAGTTTGTGATTACTAAGTCCATCTGTTTACTTGTTATAGTGTTGAGATTTTCTTTCTTCTTGAGTTAGTTTAGGTAATTTGTGTGTTTCTAGGAATTTTCCCATTTCATCTAGGTTATTTAATTTGTTGACATATAGTTGTTCATAGTATTCTCTTACTGTCCTTTGTATTTCTGTAAAATTGGTACTAATGGCCTGGAACCAATAACTCCCCGTCTTTGCTGAGGGCACTGCGTACGCGCTAGGAGCTTATCGTCAGTGCTCAGGCAGGTACTCTATGTTCTTGCATACAACCTTCCGTTCACTTGCACTTCCTGCTTCTGCTGAGTCTCAAGATCTGCTAGAGATGAGAACTTTGGTCCTCTCAGGTCTTTCCCAGGCATGGACACAACCCTGGGCATGTGCCTGGGCTTCTAGATTCCCAGGAATGTCAGAGTTTTTCAAAGCCCCTTATACATAACTCGTTCCCAGCTTTTTTCTTTAAATTTTTGCTTAACTTGTTGTTTTCTCCAACTATTATCACCACTTCAGACAGGTGCCTCTATTAACAATTGTCCCCAAAGAAATAATGTGGGTGAGCTCTGAGTAGGATCAAATAAAGATAAGCCTTGTGAGATTTTTCTGAAGGAACAGCACGTTATCTGAGAATTGGACTCTGGAAGTGTATCAATCCCATTTTCCCCGCTCCATAGGCTGATAGGAAGCCAGTTTTCATTGTGGTTGCAGAACTGTTTTTCAAGGCTATCATGCTATTTGCGATTCAGTTGTTTTACATGAAAAAACAATTTCTGTAAGCCTTTGATTAATTTCCAGATTTCTGAAAAAGTAATTTTGACAGTTTTCCAGTGCTCTTAATGTTTTTATGAAGGAGAGGAATTTTGGAGGTCCTTATTTCACCGTCCTGTTAATGTCACCAACAACCCTAGATTTAAATAGCAAAGTCAGACATGTCACAAGGGAATATGTGTATGGAAAGTGATAAACAGTATTGGCCACATCTCTGGTTTCAGAGGAGTGAAAGTAACTTAGGCTAGGATGAATTGATGATCAGTTGTGAATAGAGCAAGGATAAGGTTGTGAGGCTTACAGCCATCACTGTTGCGTTTTATTAAAACTGGGGGAAGAATCCAGGCATCTAACGGTCACAGGAAAAGGAAAGAAGAAAAGAGGAGATTAACTGCTATTTTTTTCTGCTATGAATGTCTTGAAAAAGATTCCCTCTTGATCTTATAGGCTTCTTTTGAGGTTCTGCATGTTGATTGCATGGAGTAAGGTCTGGTTTGTTATCCATCTCTGGTCCTACAAAGACTGTCATGCAAATGTTATGTAAGTAATGATTGGAAGCCCCTGATCAGCCGTGGGAACAAGTTTCAACTGGCTCACAAGGCAATGTGTCCAGCAATCATGTCCCCAACCCTCAGAGATTAGGCTCCAGAGGTTTTCAGAAAAATGTTTTTACCTCAATTAGGTCTGAATCAAGACTGGTTTCCAGGCTCTAGTTTTGTTTTTGTTGTTTTTGTTTTCCATGACTGATTATAAAACTTCCACTCCATAGTCCCTTAATTTAAAATGAGGGTGGTGGTACTGCCGACCCATCTCATTCAGACACTGCTGATGTAGATGAGAAGTCAAGCCTTGGTTGCTAGTTGAACTGCTATTTGACAAATTGAAAAAAAAAAAAGTCAAAGGTGGAAGTATTTGGAATTTTATAACAGATTATTGTGAGCATGAACCTCAAGTTTCTATTGTGCCACAGAAGGTTAGAATTCTGCCTTCGGACTAGAGATTTAGGCAGACATAGTACAGCATAGTTTTCACTCTAAGCCAGGATCTGAATTTGGAGTTGTCTAATTCCACTCCACACATGGCTAACACATATGATCCAGAATCCTCTTACAGCCTTGGCATATCTAATTTTTGAGAGAGAGAGAGAGAGAGAGAGAGAGAAAGAAGGAGGGGGAAAAAGAGAAAGAAAGAAAAAAATGAAGGAAGGTAGGAAGGAAGGAAGGAAGGAAAGAAGGAAAGAAGGAAGAAAGGAAGGAAGAAAGAAAAGAAAGAACGATAGTATACACATCTTATGTCCTTTGGAAATAAATAAAGATAGAGGTTTCTTATTAAAATCCTATGAGTCACATGATTAGGGAGCCTCCCATGGTGTTCAGGAGCAAAGCAGAGATGACTAGGGATGGCTAAGTCAGGAAGCAGGGAAATGCACTTGAAGACTTCTTAATGTTCCTTCCATTCTCCTGGTTCTGCAAACTCAAAGCTCTGTTTGCTGCTTTTCTTCCAAGAGTTAAACCCTTTGACATAAAGCACAACATTTATTGATTCGACAAAAATTTATTGAGCTCTGACATTGTGCCAAGCATTATGCTAGCAGCTGGAAACAGAGAGCTACTGTTTGGTTAAAATTAGTTAACAGTGCCAACTAGTCCAACACAGAGTGCACAAAGTGCTATTCATCACATAAGAAGGTGATCTCACCTCAACGAGGATTGAAGACTATTTCCCAAATATTCCAAATGAACCCTTACGGGCTTTCATTCTTTCACTTATTTATTCCACAAAATACATTGAGCTTCTACTCAGTGCTAAGTAGAAGGAAAATACCCAGCAGGGCACAAATAATTCTCCAAGCTGTCATGTCAAGAATTATTGTTTCCATATTACATTATGCAGAAAAGTCAAGGCCGTGAATGTGGAAGGGCATGAGAGGCATAAGCAGAAAGGGTGGTAAAGAAAGGCACACGGGAATAGAGGCCAGTTCTGATTTACCTCAGGGTACTTTGCATTGGTCTAACTTGTGCAGCCACAGAGACTTGAAATAAAAATTGCTTATGTGAGAGCCTGACCCATGCAGACAAAGCAGGTGAGGTGCAAAGGTCTAGTTACGTGGTATGTTGGATCTAGCAAGTACGGGAAAGAGACAAAAGTGCACGAAACCAACGACTTCCTGTTGACCCACGTGTCTACTTCCTCATTCCTCTACAGAACACGAGGTCTTTAGGTCAGAAAAGAGGGAAGAAAGAAGTAGGGAAGGAAGAATTTAGAAAGCACAGGTGGGAGGAAGAGGTGATTTGTAATGCTCCAAGCACTGACTGTACTGTCCCTGGCCTTGACTTTAGCTGGAAATGACGAGGGACTTCTTCTTAAGAATTAAGTAGGAGAGAGAGGACAAGGGAGAGCTTCTGAAAAAAGCCAGATGGTAGGAAGGGAGGGCGTGGTTTGAGGGGTGGGGAGTGACAGCCAGGCATAAATACTGAAGCTAAAAGCCACATACTGAATGAATCATTCTGAGGATACAAAATTTTGATCCCTTCAGGCTACTGGAGATATGCCTACTAAAAACAAACCTGAGAAGGAAATAAGACTAAGAAGAATCTTAGTTTTAATTGATAGGTTCGAAGGGATTATGTCCTTGTTTATTTTATTTTTTCTCAATTGTGGGAAGATGTTTTTCTGGAAAGAGCATTTCCAGTTCCCCTCTCACACGGTGTCTGAAATTCAGCCAAGTTTATTTTAATTAACCTGTAGGAGAAGTAGTATCTTGAACTTTTATAGTTTTTATCATGACTATAATTAATCAATTGTATAATTTATGATTGACAGCTTTCTTCTAAACTCTCTAAGAACAAGAATTATATATGCAATACCCACAACAAGCACAGTGTCTAGCCCATAGTAGGTGCACAGTGAATATTTGTTACAGGAATAAATAAGAATGCCTCAGACAGAGCCCCAAAGAACTGTACATAACATTAAGGGTTGAATGAAAAGGCTGATACGGTATAGGAAATGGAGAAGTGAGGGTAGTAGGAGGAAACTAGCAAACGTAATATCACAGAATTCAGGGACAAGAGTATTTTATGGAGGAAGTGGTCCACCAATAAAATGTAAAAAGGATTTAGGGAAATGGAAGTCATTGATATAACTTTGGCAAGGGTGATTTCCATAGCATGGTAGGAATGGAAGCCATATTGGAATGGGTTGAATAGTGAATATGAGGCAAGATATGGAATCGGTGTCCCAGTCCATTAGGGCTGCTGCAACAAAATATCACAGACTCAGTAGCTTATAAACAACAGAAATTTATTTCTCATAGTTTAGGAGGCTGGAAACTCAAAATCAGGGTGCCAGCACGGTCGCATTCTCTTGAGGGCTCTCTTCCTAGTTCATAGCCAGTGCCTTCTCACTGTGTCTTTACATGGTGGAAGGGGCTAGCGGTCTCTGTAGTGTCTCTTCTACAAAGGCACTAATCTTATTCATGAGGTTTCCACCCTCATGACTTAAGCAACTCCCAAAGGCCGAGCCATCTAAAACCATCAACTTTGGGGGCTAGAATTTCAACATAATGAATTTGGGAGGGATGCAAACATTCGGACCATAGTAGAGATAAAAATTGGTTTTTAATGAGAGGAGAAAGGATGCTTATCTATGAATTCTTGGCTTCAGGACAATAAAAAATTGATAAAGTTACAAATATTAGAGAATCGAAGGAAGGAGAGGTTGAGTAAAGTCATGTGTGGGGAAGCACTGAGTACCGTGCCTGTACCTGGCCCCGAGTAAGAATTCTGGGCATTGCCATGTTATTGCCCTTGAGATGGGATTAGCTTCTCCATGGGTGTCTTGAAACTTCTCTGGTCTTCTCCCTCTCCAACGCAGAGTTAAACTTCATGTGGGAGCATCTTTTTCTATTCGAATTAATCAGACTAAGGCAATGAAAGGCAAGGAACAATACAAGGAAATTAGAACCAGGCTTAAATAATCAAACATTATCAAATACAAATTATCAACACAAATATCAAAAGCTACAATAAGATTGGAAGGCAACCCAGAAGGAGAAGGTCAGTGATGTCTTGGAGTGTACAATTCTACTTTTACATGACTTTTAAAACTCTGCATGTAAAAAAAGAAATATATATAAGTGCACTTGGAGAAATTTAACTCCACTGTTGGTGATGACTGGGTTAGGGTGGTGATGAGCAGACTGCTCTGTAATAAGGGTACACTTCTTTCTTTCTAAATAGTAAGTAATCTGGGGAATGATACTCCAAGGCTCTGTGAATATCCAGTTCCCCAATGCACTTCACCCAATGGTTTTAGCGTCCATTGACGATCCTTTTCTGAATCAATTATTACTTTGTGAACTGCAAAATAGTGATTTTCATTTCTTCAATATTCTTTACCGCTCATTCTTCTGGAAATATTTTCTTTTTTTCATCTTGCTCTCTCTTCTTGCGTATCATTATGGACTAACATTCTCTTTCTTTTATTCAATTTTTATAATCAATTAGCAACATGATTTGTTTCAATATTTTATTGTGAAAATTTTCAAACATAAAAAAAGATGAAAAAATTTCATAGTGAACACCTATATACCCACCGCCTACATTCTGCACTTAATATTTTACTATACTTGCTTTCGCACATATTTATTCATTTATGCTACCCCCTATCCACCCATCAATCCATCTATTTCTTTACACATGTTACAGACATTTTATACATGTTTTTGACCTTTTGGTACTTTTTTGGAACTTTTTAATCAGGTTCCTGCTTCCAGAGCCAACATAACTGCCACAATCAGAAATGGGGCCAAGCATTGGCCTTCATGGTAGCTATATCTTATAGCTTTGGTGGAGTGGTGCCACCAAGTGGACATTCCATGCAGCAACCACTAGTGTCCAGTTTACGTAAGCCTGTCTTGCCTGGCCCCAGAATTACATTGGAGGTTAATTTGCATTTCATCTTCTAAATATAACCCAGAACTCTGATGAATGCTGATGGAGAAAAAAGGACTGCTTTTAGAAAAATTATATGACTCGGAGACAATTGAGCAGAATGTTTAAACATCACTCATTTGCTGTTTATTTCAAGATGCTAAGGTCTTTATTCCTAGGTATTGTTTGATTTCCCCCACTAGTAGATTTATGGACAGACCCAGAAGTGAAACCAAGATATCCAATTACAAATTAGAAAATAGATTCATATTCTCCCAGATGTCTCCATTTCTAGTTGCTTCATAACTAAGAGATACATTTGGGTGGGGGAAGAGCAGGAAGCCTTCCACAGAGACCTGAGGGGGAAAGGGACACATTTCGTTCCATTCCACAGCCCAAGAGGAGGTAGAATGCCTAGTTTAAAATGAATGTGAGCGATGCAAAAGTACCCTCACTACAGGGAGTTGATATATACAAGCAGTAAAAAGAATTCATATCTGTTACAAATACCTCAAAATATAATTTGTATCCATGGCATTGAAATCAAGGCAGTTATCGAAACCTCAAACTGAACCTTGGTGGAGTTTTTTTCCTTGTTTTTTAATGTGTTAATGAAGATGCATATACACTATTCTATCAAACATTTAATATTTTAATAACTATATTTTGATAGAATTGATTTCTTTTTAATCCTATATATTTAATTTTATGTGTTTTAAAACATCCTGAAAGAGCTCAAGAGGCCCCACCACCTGTCTTGCTTTAGGACGCTCCTGGAAGTTGCACACGGCTTCAACTCCACTGGCAGAACTTAATCGTAGCCACAGGGAGATTAAGAAATGTACCTCTATTCTGGGAAATCTTAGGCTCTGCTAAAATTCAAGAGTTCTTTTTTAAAGAAAATGGAGAAGTGTAGATATTGAGGACAACTAGCAGTCTTGGCCACAATATATTTTCTATTTAGGTTGTAGAGTTTAACAGATGTTAATTATATTTATATTATTAATTGTTATTTTGGTCTTCATTATCCTCACCTTTGCCCACTTGATCTGTCATAGACTGAATTAAAGGCTCTCTCATACTCTTTCTATATGTTTTTCTCTATATTTCTCCCCATGTTTCCTTTATGTTAATCTCTTTATGTTATCTCTGCCATTTGTACAGAGATAACTATGCTTCTCAGAGTGTGAGATCATGCTCTGACCGTTGCTTCTTTTTGCACATGTTAATTGCTTTTTTGGTCCTGTATTCAGTCTTGGTCAATTAAGATCATGACCCTGCATGTTTTACCTTCTCTGAGTCATTTTCAGAATATGGTTGTGTTGTGTTTGTTATCTGACTCGATCAAACCCACCGATTGATTTGTGAGGCATTTTCATTTGTTCTTAACTCCTCTCGTCCTATTTTACATTGTGCTTTAAAAAATCTTTTCACTGTATGGTTTGCATGTTCTTTATTTTTATTTGGTTTATTCTGAAGACTTGTATTTTTTGTGTTTGTTTTAATGGTTCCTTTTATAATCAGCTTAAGACTATGAGTAATACAAAATCGGTATGTTTTACACCTTTTCTAATTTCTTTTTTTCTCTCCCACCCACCTTGATTTTAACTGAATATATACATTTTAGTGTTTACCCTTCTATTTTAAACACGGCTATTTATAATCTCTTTCAGCTTCCAGAAATTAACAGATGAAGATATTGGCCTACGGATTCTACCTTCTACCTTTTCTTTTCCTTCTCCTTCAAGTAGTGTTCTGACCATCTTTTCTGCATTGTCAGGGGTACACTGTTCCGGAATCAGAATCCCTGGAGATGTGTGAGAGACTTCAATTCATTAAATAGATTCAAAACAGATTATCACTCCTGTTGCCACAATTTCTCCATCTACTATTTGATTAGCTGAAGTTCTTCCTCTAGTAGTTTCTTCAAGAAGACATGATCATAGAGACCATGTTTTATGAGTACTCACAGGCTTAAATTCATTTTTTTAATCTAATGATGGTAAGCCTTTTATTTTTCTCCTTCAGGGACAGAACTCTGCCTCTTTGCCCTTTCCCTTACATCCCTACACTTCTGGTTCTCTTTGCCCTGCCTCACAAAGATCACAAGGAGAGAATGTTAAACCCAATTCAAAGCTCCCTTCGGGGCCTTCAAAAGTGACAAAGAATTGTGCCAGGGAAGTGTGACAATGTTTACCAGGTGGTTTCCTCCCACAGCAGTGCTGCTGCTCCTTACCTAGTCTACGAAGCCACACAGGTCCGCAAGAAAAACAAGAACATCTCAGGGAGGAACCGTCTAGCCAGTGCCCATTAACTAACGGTAAGAATTGCATAAACGCAAGACTTGAGGCACAAGGTTACTCAGGAGCAGCAGGCAAATATCGAAGGCTTCTGAAATATGCCAATGAAAAGGCAGTCCTTCCACGCAAAGTCCATGCAATTTGGAGGAAAACAGTCTAGAAAAATCTTAAAATGTTTGACATTTATAGATTTCAAAAGTAAAAAAAGTAAAAAGAGGAGGGGAGGAATGACCTCGAACAATTTGAAAAGATCAGACTTACGAAACAGATGTTGACTTTTATAAGCCAAATTTTAAATAGAAAAAAAAGGGACTGTATATGCCCCAGAGCAAGCAAGCAAGTAGCGAACTAAACCATAAAATTAACATAAAGGTCAATAAGCTCTTATTATGTGTAGCACTGGAACAACCACACAATCCCAGGAGGCCGGTAATAAATGCACACACAATCCCATATAACATTCCCATATAACAAGGTATGAGGCCTCAAAATTAAGGCCAGATTTGAACCCAGGTATGACTATGGAACCGAAGCTTTTTATCACAATGCAGCACCAATTAATATAGATAATATAATTTATCAATATTCCAAAAAGCAGCCATCCTAAGGTTTATGTTGAGACTATAATCTCTTTAGGCTGCATTCTGGAATTTTAAGTTACTACTGGAGGAAGTTGCTCTAGTCTAGTCTCATTCCATGTTCAGAGAAATGGATACAGGAAGGTTAGATCACTTTAAGAAGCTTAGAAAAGCAACAGAAATTAGAGATGTATTTCTGACACCTTCATTTAGACTCCTAAGGTTTAGAGTATTAGAACATAAGAAAACCTTCTCGGAGAAATAGAGAAAGCAGTCCTGTACCATTTGGTCTCTACTCAGTTGTAGAGACACTGTTTCACTTTCTACTATAATCAGCTCAAAGGCTCTAAGAATATCTTTTTTGTTTGTTCAAAAACAGTTATCAATTACTTCTATGCCTGGGCACATGGTATTCAGCAGAGAACAAGAGACAAAGTATCTGGCTTCTTAGTTTAAGAGGCCATAGTGTGAAATATATAGATTTACACATTATCAAGTCCCACTGATATTATATTCCCATTTTTGTCACAGGTATTGGGACTTTGTCATCATGGCAATATTTAAGGCGTCACTCCTCAGAATGCACTATACTGCCTGCTTCTAAGAAGATTGCTTTAAAGGTGTACGGACATGTAGAATTGATAGACAGACAGACAGATAGACAGTAAAATAAGCAACTTTGGCCACCAATCTAAATCTGTTCTAGTGGTATAAAGCCTTCCAGCCAAGGTATATTATCAAGCACTCCACAGAACTCACTCTGAAGTGTTAAGCACTAGAACCAGTTAAAGTTCATAGAAACTCCTCAGGGTCTGTGTCCACATTATATTTGCCTGCTGGGTCATTCCCATCTTTCATAAACCCACATGATCTATGTCCTACCAAAGATCAGAATGAAAGTCGCCTTGGGGTGAAGGTTTCCATTCTTGCCTCAAGTCTCAAGTACAGCTGTGTCCCCTCAGGAAGGCCGGTCGTACAGTAAGAGCAAGTGGGGCCAGAGCACTTCCTATAGAGAAGGCAGACGAAGAGCTCTCTTGCCACAGTGATGTTGAGTCTGCCGCAGAGAAATCTTGGCCACAAAAACTGAGAAATAGAAATCACTTGAAATCAGGGCCACACGGGGAGGGAGAGACCAAGTGAATGGCACAGACAGGGTTGGGAGAAAAATGTCAATCGAATCACGAAGGCATGACATGTCCACAAATGCAAGATTGCTTACTCGTGTTATTTAAAGGATAGTCTACTTAAAATCAGTCTATGGGGTGGGACTTGAGAAATTCTGGCTTGAGAAATGACTTCCGGAGCCTAAATATAGTTTAAAAGTGGCCACAAGCATTTCTGGAGTCTTTTATCACCTCTATCATTTCTACTCTTGTCCTGTATGTCTAGAGCTCAAATCACGCTTTCTTAATTGAAAGGGAATTTGTAGGTGGACTATTCTATGTTTTTAAATATTCCCAAGGCCAAAAGGTCTTGGCCCAAGGGCCAAACTCTACAGGTATGACATGGCCTGAGGTTGGAATGTCTGGGTTCAGATCCCATCTCAGCTATTTCTGGTTGTGCAACCCGAGTCAAGTGATTTGCTTATTTTTGCCTTGGTTTCCTGGTCTGTAAAAAGGAGGATCACAGTACCCACTTCAAAGGCCTCTTACTCTCACATACAAAACTTTTAAAGGATTTAACCTAGTAAGTCATTCCAGGTGCAAATAAAAGCAAAAGCCAAAAGGAACAAAGAAGAAGTTTGTTTCCTGCAGGTGTAAGTCAGGTAGTGGGTAGTGCAGAGCTGGAGGAGGAGTGCTGGCAAAGTTTTCAGGGACTCAAGACCACACACACACACACAGACACCCAACACGCACACACCAGATCACCATTCTGATCACCAGGATGGGGCCCTTAAGTTAATGGCCCAAGTGGAACCACCCACACAAAGAAGAGGATCGAAGGGACAAAGAGTACCAGCCAGCCATCTCTTATGGAGCCTCCCCAAGCCACCCCACTTAGGACATCACTTCTATTTATATTTCATTGGCCAGAATCTAGTTAAATGGGAATCCAGGAAATGTAGCCTTTATTTTGGGTGGCTATGTGTGCAGGTAAAATCCTATGGAAAGGGATACCACAAGTTGATGGGAAGGAGTGATTCCAGTAATTTTCTATGTTCTAGAGGTTATATAGTTTACAAACTGAATGAAAAGAAGAAATTAATAAAAGACCTCAGTCCCTCTGTAACGCCCATTGTGGATCTGTACTTCCTTGAGCAGCATGGAAAATGTAAGACCAGGGAGACAGATAAGAAACAAACACCAGGGACAGTGTACTCCCGGCCCTTCAGAGGGGACTCCATGTAGGATTGTCACTTAGTATGTCCAGCAACTAAAGCTGACTTGAGAAATTAAAAGGGCATGCTGTGATCTGTTTAGATATACTCATTCGCAACACCCACAATGTTGTTACTCATTCAGTAGAGAGACAGGTTTGCACTTAGGACACAGTCATGATTGCAGGAGTCCAGTGGAATACTAAGGTATCTAGTGATCTGAATTGCTAAATAGATGGGGGGAGGGAGGATATGGGCTAAGAAGTAATTATGGGCTGCCTATTATAGTCCCACAACTCCGATTTTAAAAAAAGCAGAGAAGCATGTGTCTTAAGAGTTATTTTCAGGCACCAATCAACACCCATAACACTCTCACTATCTCTGCTGGAAATCTTTAAATGGGAGAGCATTGTTCTTCCTGAAAATGTTAAAAAGCCAAGGTGTGTACACTAGTGGGTGTAAAACAATCCCATTACATGTTACAAAATCCATTCAGAGGTGTCTTTGTAATCATTCATGCTCACTCCACACCCTGCTCCACCACACACATCCCTTCCTCTTTCATTAACTCTAAAAAGGTAAGCTCCATCCTTGTGTTTCTTAAGGAAGTTTCAGATTCTGCCACCAGGTGGCAGGAATAATCAGCATCAAGAAGCTGAAGCTCCTCGTAAAACTGGAGAATATCAGGATTCTGGAAGAGACTATAAGCAAACCAAATTGAAACTGTGCTGTGTAGTCTAACCACTATGCGGTATGCCTGAAACAAATATTGAATGTCAACCATAACTAAGAAAAATAAAAATTAATTTAAATAAAATAAAACGAGGGTGATAAAATGGAAGGAAGGGAGGGAGGGAGGGAGGGAGGGAGGAAGGAAGGAAGGAAGGAACGAACGAACGAACGAACGAACGAACGAACGAACGAACGAACTGTTGT
>NW_006438906.1:4417814-4430359 GCF_000325575.1 Pteropus alecto
TCCAGCTTCAGAAATCAGCAACTTTGTCATCTTTCCAAAAAAAAATATATATATATATATATTTGCCCCATCCCACCCCTGCCCTGAAACACTATATTGTGATACAAAATACCCAGAGGTGCAATATTGCTGTACCAGTTAGTGCAACATTAAAATCACTGTGGTTCATTAATTCAACAAATAATTTTCAGTGTCTGCTAAGTGCAAGGAACAGTGCTCAAGTAATGCATAAACAACTGTAACACAAAAGGGCAGCTTGGCAACAAGTTTTATGCATAAATCATGTGTGTGCTGGAAGTTAGGCTTTCTTCATGTTTGTACAGCCTTGCGTTTCAATAAATGGAAAAATGCCAGACAAGTTGGAATTGCAATTTTTTCTAAATCCTTGGGGCCAGCCAAGGATTTAAAGTTAAAATCAAAGTCGTACACTTGTTCTTTTTTCAAAGACAAGGTCACAGCCAACAGGGCTAGCAGAAGACATTTCCTGAAAAGATATAGGGACCTACCTGACACCATTTATCTGTTGGTTGCCTTACTTGAAGTACCATGTAAAAAGGTAAATTGAAATGAGATGGGATAAAGACGCCCCCCCCCTCAAAAAAAAAGGTGAAAGAGAAAGGAGACAGGTGTCTGTTGCCTCTGGAAACAGTGCTAAGGGATCAAGGAACCTCTATAAGAGTAAACCCTACTCAGTTCCTTAAAATAAAATGAAAAGGGCCTCACAAAAGAAGACATTTTTTTTTTCTCATTACTACCAGAGATTGCTTTAAATCAAATAAAACACATAAATCCAACATCTCAGAATAAAATTATCTGGCCTATCATGTACTATATTTTGTTTTATTTTGTAAGTTGAAAGCCCATGTGACGTGATGGAAGGGAAATTGGAAACCGGCACCCTGGCCTCAGCTCTGCTTATCAGAGAGTCGTATGGCCTAGACAAGGGCGATTGTTTTCCTGTCTCTCTTCCTCGAATTGAACCACACCAATCTTTTCTATCAGAACAAAAGTCATCTATGTTTCTTTATGTGCGAAGATTCACTGGTTCTTTCTTTAATCAGCTAAATCATCTAAACACCTCATTTTTGCCACCCTACCCTACCCCTCAAGTCTTCTAAGTATCACTCATTAAAAGAACATTTATTTTTCGATTTTGAAATTTTATTTTTGCAACCTGTGCTTTGTTTTCAGAGTGAAGAAGACCTCCACGAATACCAGAACACATCAGGAAACAACAACTCGCTAAGAAGTAGAGTTGCGCAAAACAGAGAACACGTAAATGCCAAACAGGTATGGCAAGAGAGCCTTTAGTGAGTCTATCGCCATGGTAACCACTGTGCAACAAGCCCCTGACAGCTACAGGGACAGAAAGCATGGCGGGCAGCTGGCACTCAGAAATGAGTTAAGTGATTATCAGACTCTGTACGGCCGAGTCATAAAGAAAACACACACGCCCCAACAGAGGTTTTGTGTTTATACACCTGTCCTCAGAGTTCTTTGACGGAGAAAGCTCCCAGGCTTTCTCTGACACTTCACTATTACAGATTTCAAGCTCCATTCTAAGGCAGAAAGCACTGGCTTAAACAAAAGCATGTCAGTTTTAAGGTAAATGAGGAAGATAAGACAGGTTCTAAGATACGGTTCTAAAACTGTGTCCATCACTCCCTAGGTTCCTCAGTGACACTTAAGTTACACGGCAGGCTGAAGCGCTCTGTCACAATGCCACTTTTATTTCTTTTATATATTGAATTCTGGGTAGGTTCTCATTTGAAGAAAGCCTCCCGCTGTTAAAAAGCAAGTAAATTTTCTAGGTAGATCATCCTTTTTTATTTTTATTTTTATTTTTTTTAGTAATTCTGGGTGCCTACTAGAGGCATTTATTAGGGGGAGTTATTCTTATGATAAAAAGAATAACTCGTTTGAAGTAGAAATTCTGGAAAATTATTGCAGCAAAATTTGGAAGATAAAAAAAATAAAAAGACCTATAATTTCAGAAAAAAACCAAGGCCTAACTAATTTTGTAATAAGTTCCTTTAAGGCAAATATACATCCACATGCACGTGTTATATTAGGATTCTGCTGTACGTATTATTACTGTCTGTTTCATTTGTAAAAATTGTAAAAATGTCCATTCCACTAAATATTATTCAGCAACAAAAGAGAAAACAATACTTCTATCTACATAAAACCTGCACATGAATATTTATAGCAGCTTTATTCAGAATTGCCGAAACTTGGAAGCAACGAAGATGTCCTGCAGCAGGTGGGTGGTGAAATGAACCGCTGTGCCTCCTGACAATGAAATACTCTTTAGCTCTGAAAACAAAAGGGCTGTCAAGCCATGAAAAGACCTGGGGGACATGAAATGAATATTACTGAGTTAAAGGAGCAATCTGAAATGGCTACATACTGTATAGTTCCTACTACATGAAAATTCAGGAAAAGGCAAAACTGCGGAGACAGTAAAAAGCCCAGTGGTCCCCACAGTTGGGGGGCAGGGAAGGGAGGGATGAATAGACTTTCAGGGCAGTGAAAATCCTCTATGTGATACTGTAATGGTTGATATATGTTATTAAACACTTGTCCAGACCCACAGAATGCAAAATATCATTAAACAAAAACCTTCATGGACAAAAGATTTTCTGAAGTAAAAGGTTTATTTGGTCAAACACTAGCCAGAAAATGACCGGGTCTTGGGGCATGCAGTCTAAACAACCAGAGTAGAGATAAATGGAGAAGACAATATGTCCACCGTCCTGGGATTGATGGGGCTCTTTTATACAATGAGTTTGGAGAAGAAATATGTAAGTTGTTTTTAAAGAATTTATACTGGCTATAGACAAGGAGGGCAGGAGGAGGTGAAGCAGATAAAGTTCTGGCATAGGTGCATAGTGCATAAGGAAGTAGTGTTTGCTGCTTTGGGATTGGTTGTGGCAACAGTCCAGAAAGTTCACGAGTACGCTGGATGCAGTGGTGTCTGGTGGTCAGCTCTTCTCTCTAGATAGGAACTGAAATAACTGCTCGGAAGTTGATTTAGAGATTCAACATGCATTCAGGAATGTGAATAGTCTTTTGTTGATCTCTACCCTTGGCTCTGTTAACTAATTAACTTTTTGTCTCTTCTTCCCACCCTCCAGCCTGCTGAATTTAATTTAGGATGTCTCAGAATTTTTCTCTTGTCAGCACCAAGAGTGAACCCTAATGTAAACTATGGACTTTGTAGGTTCATTAATGATAACAAATGTACCACTCTGGTGGGAGAAGTCAATAATAGAGAGGCTGGGGGTGGGGTGGTGGAGGGAGCAGATAAAAGAGAAATCTCTGTACCTTCCCCTCAATTTTCTATGAACCTAAAACTGCTTGAAAAAAGTCTTTTTTTTTTTAAATTGTTTCACAAAAAAATCAAAAGCAAAAGCTAGATACTTTACTATTATAAACAGGAATATGAAGAGCAGCTATTGGGTTTGTTCTTTGGGTGACCTTGGCAGAAGGCACCTCAGTGGAAGCCCGCTCACAGTGGGTTGAACAAGCAGGATGGGAGGGAGTAGTCACTAAAAGTAAAGGTGACTCTTTCAAGTGTTTTGGTTGTGAAGGGAAGGAGGGTAGATGTCCCACGACTATGGGATCGAGAAAATCGTGCCATTATTTTGTTTTGTTTTAAAAGTGGGAACAGGTTGGGGGAAAAAAGAAAACAAGAGTAATGCTAGACAGTCCATAGATAGTAGGTAACTTGGGGCAATTTCACTGTAAAAAAATAATTATGATCATTTAAATTGAGTATTTACCAAACTTTATTGGCCAAGCTAGGGGTTAGATGGAAAAAAAAATGCATAAGGCTCGTCTCTATGTGGCCTTGTGCTCAGCACCTGCAGCTTGGACTCATCTGGTCTCTCTTACAATTATCTTCTCTCCTTCCTTGTTCCTGGGGTTCAGCCCCCCAAAAATGAAAGTAGTCTGAGTCGGAAGTGGAGTTTCGCATTGAAGGACTATACAATCTTTACGGAATCTTTCAGCTCAGAGACACGCTAATGTGGGATATGATAGAAAACAAAAGCTGAGATTTGGCCTTATACCTCTTAGTGCATGTTCAGAATCGCTCCATACCCACATACTTCCTTCCTACCCTCCCTCGTTATTGCTTACAGTAGCTGGACCTATTTAAGACATTATTGCAGAATGGAGGGAGAAAATCCTCTATCTCATCCTGTTCTCAGGGCTATGGATATCTAAGAGCTCAAACGGTACCTAGAAAGATTGCCCATAAAAGATGGCCCAGCTATATATTTCACTTATTAATTAGAGCAAGGGCTAGCTGAGAAAGGGAAATATTTCCCTGTAGCCCTACTGATAGAAGGACCCCAGTTCCCAAGGAGACGTTTATCAGCTCTTGAAGATGCTGAGCTAGTGTTAACATCTGCAGACCAAGCCTTGGGCTGCCAGGAACATAAAACCAGCCTCGGTCTCAGTCCTTTGGAAACCAAAGCTGGCAGAGTCTAAAGGGAGATTTATGCAGGCTCTGGTGTTAACTTCATTTAGCACTTGCCTGAAAACAGAACTGGGGTCGAATGATTATGGTAGAGACGGAAGCGAAAAAGCCGAGATATGAGCCTGTTCCCTAAAGAAAAGGAGAAAATATCAACAGCTCCTTTGGAAGAAAAGGGAGAGATAAGTGTGATCCTGGATTTTTTGTGATAAGGCGGAAAAGGTCTGTGCAAGTGGATAGTAAGAGTTATATTCTTGCATAATAATTTTTGAAAGTTGTTTGCCAAAATTCTGATCAAAGGAGATCAGGGTCCAATATGCTCAGGATTCTTATTATTCCATCTCTGCTCCAATGTTTGATTTCCAGAGTGAAGAGCAGGTCACCATTGAGCAGGATTCTCCAAGAAACAAGGACAATGAGGACGGTGATCAAGAGACACATCAGAAAGGGTACAGGCTCAAGCCAGAGAAATAACCACACCTGCCTCCTAAACAAAATGGCTTTCCTGCTTTGTTTTATTCTCACCTGATTCTTAACATTTCTTATTATTTATTCAGGATGGTCACCACCACCAATATCCCTTCCCCACTACCCCCAACACCATTTTCAAAAAAATTAATGGAGCTCTAAGGTAATCAACATGGTAAATTCAAACTGCTGATGTCCCGGGAACCTAATATCTAGGCCAGTTTTTAATTACAGGTATAAATTACCAACTAAGTGTTCCAGTCCATATGAAAGTAGTTAATTTATCTTCTCAGTGTCAATCAGTAAGCAACTGGTTTCTCAAAACCTGATCCATTTTAGATCCCAATGAACTTACTCTTACCTTGTGGTATCCTGAAGGTATTCCAAGTCTTTATCACCTCATGAGGTAGGAAGGCAAATTGTATTATCTTTATTTTTTTGGACCAGGAAAAGGAAGCCCAGAGAAGTGACTTACTCAAGGTTAGTCGACTAGGGAGGAATAAAGCTGATTTACAATTTTGGCTTCTGATTCCTTGTCCATAGCAGTCCCCAACCTTTTTGGCCCCAGGGACCAGTGCTCCTATGAGAATCTAATGCCCGATGATCTGAGGTGGAGCTGAGGCAGTGATGCTAGCGCTGGGTAGTGGCTGCAAATACAGTCGCCCGCTGCTCTCCTGCTATGTGGCCCAGTTCCTAATAGGCCATGGACCGGTACCAGTCCACGGCCTGGGGGTTGGGGATCCCTGCTTATCCAGGACTGTCTGGCTTATCGTAACACTAAAAGTTTGTCAATTTTCTAAATTCCTATTTAAAATTTAATTTTAATTCCTAAGTCTCTGAAGAACTTGATTTTTATGTATCAGAGGATATCTGTGGAAATGCTCAGAATCAGGATTGATAAAACCTTGTCACATATATATCAACAAGAATAGTTACCACCTTAGAAACCTGAGTTTATTCCATCCTTCCTTGTATTCATGAATCTCTGACCCCGGAGGCTGAGAGACTCTCCCGGGTGGTCAGAGGTACTCAGGTTTCACTAACGTTAATGGAACTGAAAAAGCCACGAGGAGGTTAGGAGTGGCTCAGGCTAGATAACCAAATGGCAAAAGTGTCTATTTCTAGCTACTTTATTTTATACAGTGTCAGGTTGCTGTAATGGACTACACACATTCTCTGCAATTAAACAATCTGATAAATCCGACCTAAAGTAGATGGATGTGCCCTATTAAATGTTGCCCTCCACCACCGCTACTATTTGATGCCGAGGAAAATGCATCATCCTCTGTTTCCAAATTAGACCATGAAAAACTTAGTATTTACTGCACTCGTATTCCCTCAAAATCTTCTAGAATGGTGTTCTAATTCTCAATACACACATTCATACACATACATAATGACAAAAGTTTCGTGAAATAATAGCTACCATCGCTATGTGCGATACTCTATGTGATACACTCTGACATATCCTATTCTTTCTTTCAGTGACGGTTATCCTTCACAACTCACTAATGGCTCCCAACCCACAGCTGTAAAATACTGTTCCAGAAAAGCAATTTACACTCCCATTTCATTTGTCTAGTAATTCAGCAAGTGCCTGTCATGCACCCTTAATGTCCAAGGTGCCAATGCTACAGGGCTCACGGAGATCTATTCTTCGGAAGTTAGCCAGTCAAGGCCTTATAACAAAATACAAGAAAAAAAAAAAAAACAGCGGGAGCAAAGTGCCGAGGAATGCCTCTGTCGGAGGAGATGCAAGGCTTTATAGAAGCAAGGAAGTGCTATGCCCTGAAACTTGAAAGGGGCCGAGTCTTGGGCACATGGGCATGACTGCTAGGAGGAAGGGAACTAAAGGCATTACTACAGGGAGGGAGGTCTCAGCTGGAGGCCAAGTCATTTAAGGTCCTGGAGATCAGGAATCTTCTATACTGGACGAGAAATATTTGTTTTAGAAATCCTATCCAGTGGCCTGGAAGTGGCAGTGGTTAAATGTGCAGGTAAAGTCCTTCTACTCTGCCTCAAACGGGAGAATGCCTCTGTTAGATGTGGCATTGAGGAAAGAGGCACCTGCAGGGAAGCCAGGTTCCAGAGCAGGTGTGGAGGGACCAGGAGCATCCTAGGAGACGTAAAGAACAGTCATGGGTCCAGCCTTATGGCCTCTCCAGTCTCACTCACTGGTGGACATGATCTTCTCCGAAAGAAGTGCTCACATGCACATATTACTCACACACTACCCACCACCCCACAACAAAGCCCTAGACAGAAACAAAGACACACCAACAATTCCAGAATTTTCTGAGAAAGCTATATTACAGCCTGCTGGTTAACGGCTCTCAAATCCACAAAATCCTATTTTACATTTCAAACACCTAGTGAAGTCTGTCAGCTTTCCACTAAGAAGTATGGTCAGCAAGGACAGGGAACCACCAACTTACTCAAACTTTGTAGAACCAGAGGCATGATAGTTCATTGGATTTTTTTTAAGTTAAGTTTATTGGGGTAACATTGGTTAATACAATTATATAATTTTCAGGTGTACATTATAATTTGACATCTGTGTATTCTATTGTGTGTTTACTGCCCAAAGTCCAGTTTCCTTCAGCTACCATATATTTGATCCCTTTTACCCACTTTGAATGTTTGGTAGAATTCATGCATGCGATTTTCAACTTTTTCTGCCTGGCTTATTTCACTTAGCATAATTATCTCGAGTTCCATCCATGTTGACACAAATGGCAGTATTTCATCTCTTCTTACGGCCGAGTAATATTCCATTGTATATATGTACCACAGCTTCTTTAGTCATGGATTTTCTTTTTAATCAGCCTTTAATAACTGGCTTAAAAGCTCACAGAGGCCCTCATAGTCCAGTGAGAAACACTCTCATCCTCTGATTTATTTTCAGCTTTTGGTTCGTTATCCATCTCCCCTGCTCTATTTTCAGGAGCATGTTTTCTCCATCTCTGTAATCCCTCAGGGCTTGCACATCCATTCAGCAGAGGTCGATCTAAGCCACGGCTGAGTTTAGTCTAAAATGAAATGTTTCCCATTTCAATTTTGTAGAACACATACTTTGTGAATTTGTTCATTTACTTGCTTTATTTACAAAGCCTCATCTAGCCATAGCATGCCAGTTTATTTCACGTTTTTGGCGTTTACTTCCACTTGTCATTTTGCTTTTGTGTTGTGATAGGTACCTGGCAAGGAAGTATGTCACGGTGTGTGATTTTTGTAGGAAACACAAGACCATCTTTCGATACATCATCTGGGGCATCTTATTGGCAGGTAAATAACAAAAGGGCATGGGATACCAATGTCTCTCTTCAAGGGTCCCCCAAATATTATGCTGAGCTTTCCATGGAAAGAAAATAAATCTTCCTCTTCCTCTAGACCACACTGAATCATCCAGAGAGACAGAGAAGTAGATCAAGAAGGCACTGAGTTGTGGGTCTCAGGTTGGGGTGCCTATACAGACTGTCTCCCTGTCTGGTTTATGCAGCCAGAAGCTAATTTTTCAGGTTACCCATGCTCAAGGTCTTTGTTATTGTCAGGCGAATTTGAGAGTTGGTTAATGCAAATCAGGTGAATGGAAAACATGGCAGTAATCACAGGGTAGGAATCTAATTGCAGGGCGAAATACAAGCAATTAATACTTTATGTGGATACAGTGCTGGGAGTAGCCTAGAGTCATGTAGCCTATTCCTCTGGCCTGAGGGCATAACCATACTGTCTACAGTAAACCCTTGATTAGGGTTGTCCCCTAACCCCCAGCGCACAGGCAAAAATCTGCACATAACTTTTGATTCCCCAAATCTGAGCCAGAAGCCAGGAGAATCAATACCTTTTTGCCAGTGCTTGCTTTAGCACCTGGGTTTTATCTGATAGATTCTTACCTGCTTGCTGTGTCTGGATATCAGAAAAAGGTGGTTAGTACTAAGTGAGAGGCCCAATGATCAAGCATCGATTCAAGAATTCAGAAGGTTCTCTAAGAAAAAAGACCTAGCACCCTGTCCTCCTAGCATTCGTGGTGAGATTATTAGGAACTTGCTTTGAAAAAAAAACAAAAATCCCCAAAATATAGTCCTTATAATCAGAGGAGCCAACAGTCATATTAAGAATATCAAGAGCATTCTTCCATTCAATGGTTTGTTAACTGAACCTGCCCTCGGCTGAGCCAGGTCGATGCTGGAAGCAGGTCTTCAGGTGGTGTTGGTGATGTTCGCTGTCTGCCTTTGCTTTCTGGACAGGTTACTTGGCAATGGTGATTGCAGCCTGTGTGCTGGACTTTCACAGAGCCCTTCCTCTTTTCGTGATCACCGTGGCTGCCAGCTTCTTTGTGGTCTGGGATCACTTAATGGCCAAATATGAACATCGAATTGATGAGTTCCTATCTCCTGGCAGAAGGCTTCTGGACAGCCATTGGTTCTGGCTGAAGTGGTAAATGCAGTTGGTTCTCTTATTGCAGTTGAGAGGGATATTAGTTTTTTCCAACACTGTTCCAAAAAATTTGTTCTGAAATTCCTTCCTCACTTATGGGATATTGCAGCTAGAAACAACCTAGAGGATAATCTGTTAAAATGCCTTCATTTTACAAACAGAAAATCAAGACTTAAATAGAGCAATGATTCATTTGAGATGTATGCAAATGTTCCTATAAACTGCCTTAATTTCAAGAGCTATTAAATAATAAAATGTTGTCCAAAACATGTGACAGTTCTGACTTGGGGAGGTGGCTTCCTGCTGTGGCCTCAGTGGGAGAAGGGACCTGTGACTTATTAAGCCAACTTTTTCCTATGGGATCCTGTGTCCCACAGGTGACCACTCAGGGGTTTTCCTTCAGACTCTCTCTGTAGGACCTCCTCTCTCTCCAGGTGGAGGGACCCAGGACCAGTTTTTCCCAGCATGGCCCACACGGGATCTACCAGGAAACCTCACACATCCTTGGCCTAATAAACCAGGATATTGCAATCCTAACACAGCACCCTTTCTGGCTCTGTCATCCAAGCCATGAGTCAGCCTTGTCATGCCTGCCATATTCCTCAGGGAGTCAGAACCCAGTTTAAAGTCCAACTTAGCTCTCTGAGGCTCAGGTGAGGTCCTCCAAATGCAAAAAACAATTTCAAGTTCTCCCTTAAAAGGAAGAAGGTAACAACTCACCCATCTCCCAAAACAGAGGTGATGATTCCCAGTAGATCTCACGAAGAAATGACTAGACTTCCCTCTCCAAACATCCTTTTTCCTCTCTGACCCCTTTATATATCCTTGCACCAGCAAAGAGCCCGAGAGTTGTGGAGGTGGGGAGACACACTGCTTAATTTTTTGGCTATTTGCCTTTGTAGCCACAACCAAAGAAGGTCATTTGCAATTTCTAGAAGCACAACTTCCTGGTGTCAGGGTATGTTACTCTTGTTAATATTTTTTGTTTGGTGGTTTAAGCCTTATAAGATTTTGAAGTTAGCACAGGAAATGATGCCAATGCCTTCGGTTCTCTTAGGGTGATTTGGAGCTCACTGATCCTGGGGATCATTTTCTGGCTGGTCTTTGACACCGCCAAACTGGGCCAACAGCAGCTGGTGTCCTTTGGCGGGATTATCATGTACATTATCCTGCTATTTCTATTTTCCAAGTACCCAACCAAAGTAAGTATGAAATTGATCTTTATTGGGCGTTTTCCCTCTTTGTTTTCTCATCTGTAAATTGCTCAAAATAAGGAATGTGAAAGAATTTAACTGTTATTCAATATTTGTCTTCCCTTGCTATGATATTTGAAGTGACTAGGGCGCCCTTCCTTCCTCAGCAATTTTCATAGTACAGTTACTCTCTCATTTTTCATTCTCAGTAATTTTCTAGTTACACAACCAGTGAGATGTTCTCTCCTGTCAAGTCCATTTCTATTCGTGTACTCCACCCCCCACCCCTGTGAAACACACATTCAGAGAAAACTCATCCATTCTAATCCAGATTTCCCCAGACCAGCAAATAATCTAGCATTCTACCATTGGATTCTGCGGTTTATCAAATTTCCATTTAAAATTTAGGCTATTTTACTATACAACTTTGTCTTAAACAGTTTTGTTCATGTGGAATTCAATTCTCATCCTCGTTCTGTCCACTCGTAACCCACTAAATGAGCGTGGATTCTGAGACATTGAAGCTTTCAAGTGTGACTCATAATGGCAAACTCTGGAAAACTTACTGGCTGAAAGGGTGACCCAAGGGGAAAAAGTCACCCGATATGACCCAAAACCTTTGTCCTGTTCTGGTGAACATCTCCACTGTGTTCTATGTCTCCAATCCCATAGTTCTTTACAGGCCACTCATCTCTGCACCAAAAACAAAAGCAGATGATTGTCCATTACTGCTGTACTCTCCGGGTCTGCATTAGAGTTAATTGGTTCCTTTTACAGTGAAATGAGAGCCCCTCGACAGGATGCAATTTCACTTAATTCGCTTACAAATTGTCAGATCAACAAACCGTGGGCACAAAGAGAAGTCATGTTCTGCCTTTCCATTTTCCAGACAGGAGAAATAATGGCATGTACCTAATACCAACAGCACAACTAGGAAAACCAGATCCTTCCTCCTTTACCAGCCCTTCTAAAACTACTCTTATGTCCAAATTATTTTATCATGATATAATGGTTACATACTCTCCTGGGACTGAAGTCTTCAAATTCAGAATTAGAAAGAAGGAATGTAACCCTGAGACGTGTGGGTGTGATTCTATCAAGAGAGTCTCCGCCCTAGACTGCTTTGGCCTCCCAAAGAAGACGGGTCATAGGCCACATGTGTGACGTTTCCAAGGAAACAGTGATCCTCTGGGCATTGATGCTGAGTTCAGCATTCATTTTCTAATAAGATTTGTCTCTTCATCATTCTGTCTAGGTTTACTGGAGGCCTGTCCTTTGGGGAATTGGGTTGCAGTTTCTTCTTGGGATCTTAATACTAAGGACTGAGGCTGGATTTAAGGCTTTTGATTGGTTGGGCAAACAAGTTCAGGTAAGGTGGGTTCAAATGAACACCTTGCTTTTACAGTGCTTTTACCATTTAGATACAGTTCTCAAGACATGTCAGAAATAGGTTTATTTGTCTGAATTAGTTTACCCAAATTTTAATTCTATAGCATGAGTTAGACAAATAATTTTGTTTATGTAGAGTATGTTAATCTGTCTAGTTTTTTAATATTATGGTTGTCACGTACCCATATCATCCACTGCATGACTCCCTATCCTGGTTACCCCTTCATTCCGCCCAAGGGGTATCACACTTTTAAGATGGTTCCACAAAGAGCGAAACAGGCTTTCTTTATATCTAATGGTGATGAGTGCCACCTATGTGCCATCTATGGCTTGCTGGAACAAATAACCATACCTGGCTCGTTCTAGAGCATCCTAGAGTCAGACTGAATGTCAAAAATGACAGGAAATCTGTATGCAGGTATAGTTCAAAAATACACTTCCAGGCCATGCAGTAGAGGGGGAAACACTGAGAAAATTAACTTCCCAAGTCTATTTAACAATTTTGCTGAGTCCCTACCCTCTGCAGAGCCTGGTAGTACTGTAAATTGTAACCATTGGTTCAGTGGTTTTAATGA
>NW_006438906.1:4430381-4433104 GCF_000325575.1 Pteropus alecto
GGAGTATACCAACGCTGGTGCTATATTTGTCTTTGGTGAGAAATACACAGACCACCTCTTCGCATTTAAGGTAAAGCCAAACTCCTTTTATATAAAGTCACTTTCTTTTCAGTAACTTCTCAGTCTCAGTAACTGACCAGAAACCAGGTATATGCCTGTCAGGCACGTCATAGGGACATTACACATTCCCGCTCTTTTTCATTTACAATTATATCTTAAGTCAGTGGACGACAAATATTTTATTTTGTTACTTTGCCATTAAGGGAACCATCTAGAGGAAGTCAGAAATATTCAAATCCTTTTGGGGGGAGCTTGTAGCATTGCTTAGGAAAATCATATGGGGTAATAATATCTGAGATTTCAAAGAAAAGATTTTGTTGTTATTTTATTTTAAAGATAGGAAATGGTTGAGGGGGAAAGAACGGTAGGCATATGGCCACTAATGGCTTCCAGATCCAAGATTGGTGACAGCTCTGCACTCAGGGAACTCCTCAGTCCCAGGCAAACCAGGACAGCTGGTCACCCACATCAAAACTCTGTTCTTCCAGAGCCACCCCCATGCTAAATCTTTCCCATCTTTCCTTCAGTGCAGCCTTTGCCTAGGCAGGCATAGAAGCTGGGCCTTCTCTCAACCTAAGGAGGGATGTTATTCTACTGGAGAAAGGCAACCTGGCCCCATGCCCAGGCCTAATAAGTTCCTTCCTGAAGCTCCCACAAGCCCCAGGAAGCTCACCTTCCTCTGGGAAATCCCTATAAATACCTGTTGATGAGTCAAAAAGATGCATGTGGCTTTTTTTTCCAGCTGTCTTTTTTCGTGGTGTGTTATTGTTCCTACACTTCTAAATTATTTGCTCACTTAGGGACTCCAAATTTACTTCCAAATTACCTCAGCTTCAGTTAGGCCAACTGTTAATGGTGAATCTTTTTAAAAACTGCAGATATTTTTGAACTGTTGATTTGATGCTTTGGTGCTGATAGCTATGCCTTCTCTGAAAGATCAAATTTTTATAAATTGAGATTGAAATACGCTCATATCATGACTGCTTCAGAACTGGAAAAAATAAAGCCACAAGGAAGGAGTAAATTGCTGCCCAGACTGTCCAAGTGTCTTCAGACCTTGTCCCCCACCGAGGAGCCACCTCCATCATTTTGCCCACAGAAAAATCCCTGTGGGAACATGGGAGAGTTGAGCCCCTCTAGCTTTCTGAAGATTTCAGGAAGGCTCTGTCTGCCCTTTCAAGCCAATAAAAGCAGATAAGTGAGTGAGCTGTCAATAATGGCACAGAATGTCCTTTAATATATTATTAATAGATTTTTCTAAATTAGATCTTCTCCTTGGTCATTCTGTGCCTCTGCTGGCAGCTTGTCCCTAGTCATTTAGCTGGAGAACAGAGGGGAAGGGGTGCGGAGGGGTAGAAGTGCAGAGGGATGCGGACTGCAGCTCTGTGTAACCTCTGCAGGGTAGAAACTGCTCCTCGTAGACACAGGCTGCACGGAAGGCACCGAAAGGCCTTCAGGAAAATAGGATCTAGAAAAACACCATTTTGTGAAAGCAGAGGTAAACTAGTTTCCTGAGTCTGATCATTTTAGTGATTCAACATTCTATAAGTAAAATAATTATCACTTTAAAAACTAAGCAAATGAGTGTTTACTCTATGGGAGGCACTGTGTATAAGCACCTACCATCTGTATATGATCTGTATAGACACTATGAATAAGAATTTGAGTTCACGCACATTTCATCTCCACCTAGGTCACTCTGCTAATGAGTGGTGATGCCCATGTCTGTTTCATATAAGAACAAGCATATCTGCCGGTAGCCTTCAGTTTGCTCATCCAGTTATTACAAATTCCCCCAAAACTTCATCCCTTCTCTGAGGAACTAAAGTAAGGAAAGCTCATCGTAGCACGGAAAGAAAAAAAAAATGTCATTCCTATGAAATATGCTATCCAGAACAAAATAGAATGAGAATGGAAATGGGGAAGCTTCCCAGTAAAAGTATTGTTTAGTTCAAGTGAAGTTTCCAGTATTTTTATGATGTCTCAGAGGGAGAAAAGGAGGCAGAAAGGAGACTGATCTGAAACCTACTAATGCTGCTGAGACCAACCGTTAACCTGCGATCACTGTCATGCCCACCCCGCCCCCAGGTCCTGCCGATCGTGGTTTTCTTCAGCACTGTCACGTCCATGCTCTACTACCTTGGATTGATGCAATGGATCATTAGAAAGGTACCAGAACTGGAAGGGATTGGGTGACAGATGTAGAGCTGATTATTTCAAGGACAAAGTTTTAAAAGCCTTTTATTGAGATTTTTCCAAAGTACTTTTCTCTTTGTACCAAGATCCACCACTACCACCCAAGTCATTAGACTGAAACCTCCAAAATCCTACATGTGTCCACAGAGGGATTTTTTTTTTTTATCTCAGGGACATCTAACAGGGCTTTGACTTGCAACCCACTGGATATCTTAAAGAAACCTTACCAATCACTTCTTTAGCTGAAGACTTGACTCCAACAGGTCAGACACCTGCCAGGGAAAGCAGCTGTCCACCTGATGCCTAACACAGAGTCACTGCTTAACCTCAGAGGTCACAAAAGTGGGTACTCCTGGTCTAGGAGTTGCTAGAGGATCAAAGCAGGAAGAGAAAAAGGGGAAGCTGCTTTTCATTCCTGGGGGAGTTTTATGGGCATACAAATCTAAAAAAGAAAAAAGGTCTGAAAA
>NW_006438906.1:4433156-4437187 GCF_000325575.1 Pteropus alecto
TGTTAAATCAAAACTAGGAAAGTTATAAGATGGTTTGAATGCACACAAGGACAAGGCAGTGCATACAGTTCCTGAGCATAGCCACAGCCCCTCTTTTGATCCCTGTAAATAAATAAGAGAGATAGAGAGAGAAAGAGTCAGAGAGAGAGACAGAGACAAAGAGACAGAGAGACAGAGGAAGGAAGGAAAGAAGGAAGGAAGGAAGTAAGGAAGGAAGGAAGGAAGGAAGGATTCAGCAAGAGTGCCAAGGCCCATAATTTTCTAATTGTTGATTTAAACATTCAGAATTACTTTGCTCATGTGTAAGCAGAATGAAAGGAGAAAAAAATGCAAGTCAAGGGCTTAAAACGATGCCTGGTATTCAGTAAAGCCTGCATACCTGTTTACAATATTTCAATCGAAAGTCATTTGTATAATGTTCAAAGTATAGACAAGGACTCACACCACTCAAATAGAAGGATTTGATCTGTCTGCTCTATGGACTAGATATGATATATTCACATGTAACACCATCACTACCTGCCAACAATTGTTGAAGGCCACAGCATTTTCTTCCAGTTTAAAGATTTTTATCCCTGCTTTGAGGTTTTGTGTATACAAATAGTTTCTCATTGACTTTTCATGTTTAGATTGGATGGATAATGCTAGTTACTATGGGATCATCTCCTATTGAATCTGTGGTTGCTGCCGGCAATATATTTGTTGGACAGGTAAGTTGTAATATCAAAAAATAAAACAAAACACCTGCTGAAGTGGATACTCTTTTTAGAAAGTGGAATTTTTAAAAAATTGACTTGTGTTACTTCTTTTAGTGTAGGGGAAGGGAGTCAAAAAAGGAACTCTCAGTATTGATAACATCTAGAATCCAGAGAGAGAGAAAAAGTCAGAATGAGAGAGAGCAAGAGAGAGAAAAAAAGAGAGAGAGAGAGATCTCTTCCAAGAGTCTAGGTGCACTAACGTGGGATTTGGGTTTTTGAAAATTTATGGAGAGGAAAAATGATTGATTCATTTTATCAAAGCATTGGGCTTCTCATTTATAAATTCTGAACAAATCTTTTCTGAATTTATTGAACTGTTGAGGTCTCTGGCTCACCTTTCAGAAGCTAGCAGCTTGTCCACTCAAATGGAGTTGACCATTTATACTGCAGCTGCAAACATGCACAGGCAGCCTCTCATTCTACAGTATAATGATCATGGTAATGAAAGAGATCAAGAAAGGCTTTTGACCAACAACCATAAAGCTGTACAAATACTTGAGCTCATTCACACCTGTCTGAACTGGGCAACAGTCTTGTCTTTGCCGATGAGCAAAAAAGCCCTTTCACTTCCTTGACCCATCACATAGATAAATGTTCTTTTGCCTTAAGTTCATTTAAGTAAAAAAAAAAAAAAAAAAAAAAATGCCAGGGGATATCCCTCAAAACAGCAGCATTCCTAAAGTGTAGTTGAGTAAGAAATAGTAATGATCACCCTCTTCACTCGGGATGTGTAGCTTCAGGCAGAATGGCATCACACACGTGGAAACCAAGTGTGAATGCTTGCTAGCATGGCTGCTGAAGGAAATTGGATTTGAAGCTAAAACCAAGTAACCCAGAAAAACACATGGCCCCAGATCCTAGGCTTACAACTGCTCCAAGCAGGCTGAGCCTTCTTATTGGTAAGCCCAGCTTCTAGCCTGGAGCATAGTCTTTCAAATGGGGCCCATACTTCCTTCCGTAGGAGTTGATTATTGTAATTACAGTCATAAAGTCTCTCAGGACTAATTAGGGCACCATCTTGAGTTGATTACTCCTACCTGCAGGGTGAGAGGGCTCACGTACTGAGTTCCTATTTAGTCCATAAATTGAAGCTCAACACATTCAATTTTACAAAACAATTAAAAATAATGAGGGGAAAATTGTAAAATTGCGCACATGCTTCTATGGTGCTCAATTTGATACTTAACATGCTAAAAATACAGCTATTATTTATGGAGAGCCCCACTCTACAGGCAGTCAGCCTGCCCTCCTTAATGGGCCTCAAGCGTTTACAACTACACCCACTCCAAGTCCTTTCCACCCAAGGGGAAGAGAAGGGTCTCTGATTCTCAATGAGAAAAGGGTTTGCGGGCCCCTGTCCTTGTTATTGCTAGTATCTATCTATCTATCTATCTATCTATCTATCTATCTATATACACACACATACACACACACATATATATATACACACATACACACACACACAGTTCCTGAGCATAGCCACAGCCCCTCTTTTGTGTGTGTGTGTGTGTGTGTGTGTGTGTGTGTGTGTGTGTGTGTGTCTACTTGTGTCTCTATTTCCCTGTGGTGTCAGCAAAGTGGTTTAGGGTCTGTCAAATGAAGCTGGAAAGTGGAAAGTCACAGCGGCTTGTGAATCACAATTCTCAAGGCCAGGCCATTAGGTGGAGTTACTTGGCCAATGAGGTTCCCACCTTATAAAAGCGCACGCAGCCACCAGAATTCAATCCTAGGATAGGTTGGGGCCATTTGGCCTTGCAAGCTTTGCAAACTTTACACATGGCTCTGTACCATAAGCAAAGTGACCTGGAGTTTAAATGACTCAGACATCAATGGCATGGGTCCTCAAACTTTAGCATGCATCAGAACCATCTGGATTGCTTGCCCTACTCCCAGAGTTTCCGATTCAGTCAGTCTGAGAATTTGCATGGCTAAGGAGTTCCCATGTGATGCTGATGGAGCTGGTCTGAGGTACACTCTTAGAAATACTGCTTTTAGAGAATGGAAATTTGAGTAGATTGGCAAAAACTCCCCAAATTTGAAAGGGAACATTTAATCTTGTTCTTCGTTTCCAGTCCGAGTCTCCACTGCTGGTCCGACCGTATTTACCGTACATCACCAGATCCGAACTCCACGCGATCATGACTGCTGGGTTCTCTACCATTGCTGGAAGTGTCTTAGGCGCATACATTTCTTTTGGGGTAAGAATATTTGGGGGTTAATTTATGGAAAGGATAATCTCTTCTTTCTTTACTTTTGTTATTTCTTTTTTTCTTTCTTTCTTTTTTTTTTCCTTTTCCATTGCTACTGGGTAAGGAGGTCCAAAGAGTGTTCTTTTTTCTATACAGTTAGTCACAGTTCCTTTGGCATTTGAGTGGAGTGACCCCCAAGGAGCTTTGGGGCTTCATTCAGATCCCTGCCACCTAAAGGTGAATTATATCCAACCATAACAGAATGAAATCATGTTATGAGGTTACTTTGGCTGAAAATTTAAATTGTCTAAAAATAAATAAATAAAACTATTACTGACATTAGTAAAGGTAATCTAGACCAGGGGTCAGTAGACTGTGGCCCATGAGCCAAATCTAGATCACTCCCTTTTTTTTTGTAATTGAAGTTTATTTGGAAACTAGCTACTCCCATTTGTTTCTCTATGGCAGCTATTATGCTAGAGTTGAATAGTTGTGGTCCTACAGGTCAAAAATATTTGCTCCCTGGCCCTTTACAGTAAATGCTTTCTGACCTCCGGCCTACAGCAGCGGTTCCCAAACTTTACTGCACGTTAGAATCACCCTGGAGCTTTTAGAAACCCTTATGCCCAGGCCCATATCTCAGAGTAATTAAACCAGAATCTCCTGGGATGAGACCCAGGCATCAATATATATTTTAAATCCCCAGATTCCAATGTGCATCCCAGTTAGGGAGCTGGTGGCCTATGGTATGGGGCTGGAGAACATCATGATAGCTGGTGCACATGCCCCAAGCACAGAGCTTACAAGCCACACATAGAGGCAAACCCCTAGTGGAGAAATAGGATAGAAGTGACCCAGGTGATTAGGAATTCTTACGACATAGGCAAGTTTCATTCCAAGACTTCATCTGGGCCTCGGAGAGCCAATGAGTAGGAAGAGGGAGGAAGAAAAGGGGCAAGGGGACATCAGAAATAGCAGCTGGACAAGCTCCAGATAGCAGTAGGGAGAGGTGCTGATTCTGGAATTCTGAAAACAGGGACAAGGATGGAGAAACAGTAAGGTTTGGGAAGGGGTGGGGAAAGAG
>NW_006438906.1:4437209-4441889 GCF_000325575.1 Pteropus alecto
AAAAATAGTACAGATTAAAGTAACTCTGGATTAACACATATTGTGTAAAGACACAAAGGATTTCAGGAGAGCAAAAGGAAGATGGAGAGGGGTGTATCTATGCCTGCACCCCAGACATCCCTTATCTAAATTGATGACATAATACGGGCCTTACGGACTATTTAAACATTCAAAAGGACAACAAAAAGATGGAAGAGACTTCTTTGAAAGTTTCTACAGCATAGAATTAATTCTCTTCTGAAATGACTTGACTTTATTTTTGTGCTTCTCCTCAAGGATATGATTAATACAAATTCCTCCCTTCTCCCTCTGACTCTCAAGGTGATGCTGACTTGGCTAAGTGAGCTTTTCCAAGCCTCCAAAGAAACATTGTTTTCTGGCATAGGATCAGTCCCTGACCATCTTTTCTCTTATAAGACTTGTGGGTCATTCATTTTGAGTATAACAGAAAAGCTATACCTAAGTTGGCATTTTCTCCTGAAATCACAGGTTTCATCCACCCACTTGTTAACTGCATCAGTTATGTCAGCACCCGCATCACTGGCTGTTGCTAAACTCTTTTGGCCTGAGACAGAAACACCTAAAATAACCCTCAAGAATGCCATGAAAATGGAAAATGGGTGAGTAGAACATGTTCACCACATTAATGACTGCACAAGCTGGGAGTGGTGGGGGACAGTGCACGGTGGTCCAAATTCAAAGTACAGCAAATATTTGATAATCGGAGAGCACAGTGAATTATGGCAGTAAACTGAATTTAATTTCCCAGTGACTATTTAGACGTCGCCCCAAAAATCTTGTTTCAACACTTAAGGAAAACCTTTCTAAATACCTGGATGTCAATACATTTCCTTGACTATTCAATGTAGAAATTTTACTTTAAACATAGTATAGTGTTCATTGAGTTTTGGTTTAAGATCATTGGAAAGCCATAGGCTAATCATTTCTAGAATTTTCTTATATAATAGGGAAGAGATAGTGTGATATAAATATCCTTAACCCCTCATCGGTTCATTTTCTTTGGCCCGGTGTAAAAGAAAAGAAAAACGTGGAAAAAATTAAGGACTTTAGGCTGTTCAAAAGTATTTCAGGAAATAAAAAAATTAATCGGCCAACATATTTTTGAGATTCATCCTTTGTTCATAAGTACATAAAGTCATAACCATGAGTGAAAAGCAAGTTGTCAAAGAATGTATTGAATGTGTGTGATTCCATTTATAAAGTTAGCAAATGTGTAAAGCTACACATTATTTAGGGATACAGACAAGTAGGAAAAGTGAAAAGAAAGGGAATAATAAGCAAATTTCAAGAGAGCCAGTTATTTCTGAGATTAGAGAAAAGAGGTCGAGATTAAGAAAGAGTGCATGGGGGGCAGGAGAATGGAACTCAAAGATGATGGTGACTTTCCATTTCTTAAATGAGGTGATGGATATTCAGACTCTGAATTATTAGTTCTTAAATCATGAATATTTTATAAATATTCTCTTGTAGCTACTTTTAGTTAAGTGTAATTTTTAAAACCTATTTTCATCTTTTCCCAATCTTTAAATTATAAATGACCATATTAAAAGAGTTGTATAACAGACACCATCATCTATACTCAACGATTACAAATGCCATCATGATTTCATGGAATCCAGGTGAGAATTTTGACTCAGGCATGAGCCTGAGAGTTGGTTTCTCCATCTGAATGAGTTCTGATTAAGATGGAAATGGCATCCGTCCACCGACAACTCTTTGGTAATTCTGGGATTACTGTTTTTTGATAAAGTGATTCGAGGAATCTCCTAGAAGCTGCAACACAGGGAGCGTCCTCATCCATCTCTCTGGTGGCAAATATCGCTGTAAACCTGATTGCCTTCATTGCCTTATTATCTTTTATGAATTCAGCCCTGTCCTGGTTCGGAAACATGCTTGACTACCCACAACTGAGTTTTGAGGTATAATGTTCCCATGTTTCTCCTCCATTTTGTTTCCACCTATCTTTGTTTAAAGATAAAAGGTTTGTGAACAGACTTCCCTAACTGCCTGTAATGTACTCTTACCCAGTGTACACACTTATCATGTATTCCCCACCTCCCCACCCCTCTCCCTTCTTCCCCCCATTCTCCTCCCCCCAACATTCAGTCATTCTCTCCTGCCCCAACCCAAGAATTCAGATTACTTCAAATGACCTAATTTCAGCCTTGACTCCTAATGGATAAAGGTGGGCAAGGGTACGTGAAGGGATTTCTATGCCTAAAGGAGACACAGAGGGGCAGGAACAATCTTGTCATGAAGGTGAGGCAGAAGCTAATCATTACTCTCATAAAGTATCTGTTTTTGATTTTTTTTTTTTTTTAGCTAATATGCTCCTACATCTTCATGCCCTTTTCCTTCATGATGGGCGTGGACTGGCAAGATAGTTTTATGGTTGCCAAACTCATAGGTTATAAGACATTCTTCAATGAATTTGTGGCTTATGAGCACCTCTCAAAATTGATCAATTTAAGGAAAGAAGCTGGACCCAAATTTGTAAATGGCGTGCAGCAATATATGTCGGTGAGTCAATATTTTGATTTCAGTACATTTTTCATCATATATATATATACATTTATCAGATAGTTACTAGTGCCTCTGTGTGTCAGGTACCATGCAAGGCACTTCGGATATACAAGAGAACAAAACAGACCAAAAAACCCTGATCTCTTGGAGCTCATAATGTACATAGCACCGCATAATTTTCAGTTATTTTGAATTAATTAGTGTACATGTGTGTGATTCCTGGACTGGAATCAATCAATCTATCAACAAATCTTTATTAAATACCTTCTGTGTACAGCATACTTAGATACTGAGGCCATGGTATTGAACAAGTGATAAGGCCTCTACCCTAATGAGGCTCATAGTCTAATGATCATGAAGCCTTCTTTTTTCCAGCTTAAAGAATTCTATGAACTCTGAGAAACCACCTACATGCAACATAGTGCCTGGATATCCTAAAGAAATAGTGAGACGGAGTTGCAACTCTTCAAGTGGATGAGAGAAAAGAAGCAGCTCAGGGTCTGTGGTCTGAACCTCTGAGACGAGCATCCTCTAACTATGTCAGGATTTCAGGTCAATAGGCTGCAAGGAGATGCTCATGTCTCTTTGGTCTAGATAGAATAAAGGAATTCAGATGAGGCCATTACTTAAGCCATGTTTGCAGCTGAGTCTCCAATTTTTACTTTCCTAAAGAACAGAATTGTCGCACATGGAAACTCTTAGGGAAATGGTGAACATTTCTGACCACCACCATTATTCACTGAAACAATCCATTTGGAATTAATGTCCTAGGTACATATTTGGCTTTAAAAGGAAAGGGGAGGAAAAGCATGCTACCCAAGGTTCTAATTGAGAATGACCACCTCTGAACACCACCACCATCTCTCCCAGCCTCCCGAAGGCCAAACATGCAAATTTACTCCTATATATTACACAGATATGACAGCATACTCTGGGAGAGTACTGATTTGTATTTTATGATCGGGGCATTTTGACCCACATATCTGATATGAACAGTGGTTCTGTAGGTCTCCTGTTTTTCAAATGTCCATTCTTCAACTGACTGCACAGTGGAGGTTGGCCCATGTCCTCATTGTTTGGATGCCACCACTAACCACCTTACTTCTCTGCCAAAAGTAAACAATAGGCTAGATTAAGTGAAATGTTTTCCATCCCCACTGCCAGCTGCCAGGAGAAAAGTGGTTTTGTTAGTGAGCAAAGCAAGCTCACAGTTCCGGCAGTGCTAAGCAGTTTTGTGAGCAGGTTATTAAGAGGATGAAGACAAGAATGGTTGAGATGATTTGGACTGGGGATGAGTCCAGCCACAGACAGCCACACAGAGGACATTTGGAAATATAAGCTCAATGGCTTCTACTAGTGTTGAGTCGCAATAGGAAAAGTATTTTTATTTTTCTAGATTTCTTATTTCCAGTCAACAAAATGGGGATGAGTCCCTGCAGTTTCTTATTTACCAACCAAGAAGTGGTGATGGTGTCCCAACCGTCTCTAGAAAAGGTATCACATAACTGGAGTGTGCAATCTGGGTACAGAGGCAAAACTCCAGTGCGATCCATTGAATTATGCCCACTGCTGACTTCCATCTAAGATAAATTGTACCTACATACCCAGGATGAGCTCTTTATTGCTCTATCATGTTCTCTTCCTTAATGATAATAACTGTTTGTTTACAAGTGATACATAGCAAGATACAGAATTCAAAAGGTATAAAAAGATGTAGAGGGAAAGTAAGTCATCCTCCTTATTTCTCTGCCACTCAGCCCCTCTCCATGTACCACGTTATGCTCACTGTTCTTAACCTTGCTCTTTGCACTTAATGACATATGCCTTGCCATGTCAGCGTCTGAGACATAGTACTCTATTTTATGAGCACATTGTAATTTATTTTAACCAGTTGTTGACGACACTACGACCAGTTTTTTGCTATTGGAGGTAGTGCTACAACCATTGTCCTTGTATGTAAGGCACTTTTGCTCGTGTGCAAGGAGAGCTGTAGAACGTATTATTAATTTCCTAGTGCAGTGCAGGTCTTTCCATCATGTAAATTTACACATTTACGGGAAAAGGCCAAGTGGAATCACCCCAGCCTTCTTTTCCTCTTATTATAAAACCCTACATGGCCACATCTGTGTCTCCCTT
>NW_006438906.1:4441903-4456796 GCF_000325575.1 Pteropus alecto
GAAAGAGGAATCTCAAGTGCTTTATGCCATCTCCCTCCCCACAGTCTCTTAATAGGCTTGCCTGATTTGAACCAATTGAACTAAATGAAGCACACTAGAGAGAGCAGGGGATGAGAACGAGCTTTTTCAGAAACAGTGGACTGCTCGAATACTTGAAATATTTTTCCTGCCTGCTATATGCACACTGACTGAAAATCAACAAAGGGGCTCTCAGAAACCATGAAAAAGGAGAGGGGCCTTATAATCAATAAAAACTTACCACGACCACTTGAGTCTTGAATGTGAGCTTTAAAAATACCAGTTAGTAAAAAAAAAGGCACCACTACTTTGAATGTAGCATTGACCTGGTTTGTTCTTTGAACCAAATCATAGATTTTTCAGGATTTTGAGAAGAAAATTATTACCTCAATTGTGTGGGTGCCTTTACCAGATTGGATATGCTTATGGTGAAAAACAAAGTCCACTGAATCCTCTGAGCCTCCTACAGTCACTCCCTCAACCAGAGGAAGAATTATCTGGCCTGAGCAACGCCTCTTGACTATGAGAATATATGTAGAGGGCCATATTCATGGTTTTACAAGTTCACCTTCCATCTTCTCCCTGCCCTGTGAGAAGGACTCTTAATTCTCTTCTAAGAGGCAACCTAATATTCCTTTGGGATAGTCAGAGCTGAGGAACAAAGAAAGGCCAGCATATACCACAGCCAGACTGAGAGGAACTACTGTGATATCTGTGAGCTTCCTTTTTCCTAGGATAACTCCTTTTAAATTTTACCTTTTTTACTGAAGTATAATTTCATACAAAAAGGCCTATTTTGGGTGTACACGAATTTTGACAAATGCGTCACCTGTGTAACAACGACCACAATCAAGATATAGAACATTTCCATCACTCCCAGAAAATTTCCCTCAAGTCTCATTGTAGCCAACAACCCCCTCCCCAGATCCAGGTAGCAAATGATCTATCTTTTACTGTAGGTTACTTTTTCTTGTTCTAGAATTTTGTATAAATGGATTTACTTAGCATTCATGTTATTGCATATATTAGTTATTTTCCTTTTTATTACAGAGCAGTATTCTATTTTATGGTTATCACAATGTCCATTTGCCTGTTGAAGGACATTTGAGTTATTTCCAGCTTGGGGCTATTATGAATAAATAAATATTCATAAATATTCACATCTAGTTTTCTTGTAGGCATTTGTTTTTATTTCTCTTGGGAGAATTCCTAGGAGGGTGGTTGCTGGATCATACAGGCAGTGTATGTTAATTTGATAAGAAACTGCCAAGTATGTTTGTATTTTATAAACAGGCTGTGTCAGCTTACATTCCCACCACAATGTATAGCGTTAATTGCTCTACATCCTTGCCAACACTTGCTATGGTCCATCTTTTTAGCCATTTTAGTGGATGTGTAGTGGTATCTCATTGTTTTAATTTTCATTTCCCTGATGATTAATGATGTTGAACATCTCATGTGCTTGTTAGCCATTCATGTGTCTTCTGCGAAATCTCTTTATCTGTTTTTTATTGGGTACTTATCTTCTTACTACTGAGTTATAACAGTTCTTCATACATTGCAAATGTCTCTCGTCAAATAAATGTAATGTGAATATTTTCTGGGACCAATATTGTATCTTCAGCAGCTAATACTGTGCCTGGCACATTGGAACGGGTGGCCAGATCCTATTGAATATTAGAAGTTATCATTGTGTAGAAAGTAGCAATTTGTAGAGGCCAAGACAACCAATCCCAATTCAGAGAATCTCCGAATCCACACAACCCCTATCCTTCCCTTGAAATTCAAGGGGAGATGGGAAAAAGAGTCCAGGAAGCAATGAGTGTTGGGCACCATGCATTGTACATTTATTTGTCAATATTAATTCCATAGTCACAATAGGAAGCCTAGTTAGGATGTCAGATTTATAAGCTGGGTCACCCCATGTATATGTCTGTGTGTTTTTGCTTATTCACAGATCCGTTCTGAGACAATTGCCACTTATGCTCTCTGTGGCTTTGCCAATATCAGTTCCCTAGGAATAGCGATCGGCGCACTCAGTAAGTGAAAAGAATATTCAACAACAGATGTGATGTAAACATGCTTCAGATCTCCACTTTGCTCTAATATTATTCATGTCAGAGGGGTAAAAAGGGGCCCTGCAACAGCAGTAAATCCCTTAGGGTCGATTTTTTTTTATTCCTGCTCTACAATGAGGGTTTCCTGTGTATACTCAAGCTAACCTGAGGAAGAATTTCCTCAAATGAACAGGTTCTTCTCCACCCAGAGATGACACATAGGTTTCACTTTGCATGCCAATTTCAGGAGATTTATAATGGCCACCTGGAGAAGGATTCTGAGGTCCAGTGGAAGTTCAGTAGGAAAATGCTATGATTAAATTGTTATGTCTGCCGTGGGCATAGAAAGTAGATGGTTATGGATGAGTTGCAAATATTGACAATCCTTCCTTGCAACCCATTTGCCTTGCCATACCCCCAACATATTAGGAGCTTTTTGGATAAAACTGAGGACTTGTTTCTTTGTGCAGACAAACTTCTTTCCTTCCCCACATACCAGAGAACTTCTCTGGATATGGAGCTCATCACTAAGATCTTGAACCTTGAACTTCCCAGCTAAGTTTTGTTTTTGTTTTTGGGTTTTTGTTTTTTTTTTAAGTCAACTTAGCTGATGCTCCAACCCCAGAATAACTCTCAGAGGCTAGGAATTTGGAATTAATTAATAGCCTCAATAGTAATCTCTTATGCTTGCTTCCATGTTTCCCAGCATCCATGGCTCCTTCCAGAAAGCGTGACATCACTTCAGGGGCAGTGAGAGCGCTGATTTCAGGGACCATAGCCTGCTTCATGACAGCCTGCATCGCAGGTACTGTATCCTGTCCTTTGCGTCCTATCTCCCTGTGCCCACAGGATGGCAGCTTTCAGTGGGGCAGTGCATCCGACCTGCACACACAGCAAACTACTGCTGCAGAAAGCTGAGAGGCAGAGCTGCCATTGGATATTATAAAGTAAAATGTGTGGAATATGGTGGAGAAACTCTTTGTTAATTAATAAAATCACTGGTACTCTGTTCTACTTCCAGGCCTACTGTCTGGCACCCCTGTAGACATCAACTGCCATCACATTTTAGAGAATGCCTTCAACTCCAGTTTACCTAGAAATACAACCAATGTAGCATCTTGTTGCCAGAGTCTATTGAACAGGTATTGTATTCTTAATTATAATTTCTTTATATCCATTAAAGCCCTCATCCACTTATTTTTATAATTTTGTAACACTTACTTTACTTAAATATAAGAACGTGTGTGGCAATTCTAACCACCTCTCATTTTGACTTTTTTTCACTAAGACCAGGAGTCATAACACTAGCCAGTGTTGCTCAAGCATTTAACATGTCCCCAGCTGTGTATTAGTCGCTGTGCATGAATTAGCTCACTTAAACTTTGCAACCACCGTATAAGTAAGACACTCTTGCTTTGTTAAACATTAGATAAAATCAGGGCTTGGAGAGGCTATGTCACTTACTGAAGCAAAATGAGTGCACACACAATCAAGACAGAAAGACCTAAGAAAATTTCTGCCCATAGAGTCCATGCCCTTAGCTAGTACCCCATATCAGTTACTAGGTACTGCCTCCCTTTCAAGGGGATCAAGCAATGCAGACTGTCCTGGCAACATGGTGATGGGCTATGGTGGATGAGGGGCCACCAGTGATCCATGCCAGCCACACCCACCCTGTACAGTTTCTGTTGATTCTACAGAGTCAGTCACATAATGAATATCCCCACCTGACCTGCCCTTCTTAATGTACAAGTGTTCTACAAGGGCTGATTCGATCCTTTGCTTATTCTGGAGAAATAAGGCCAGATAGGATTTGAGGGTCAAAACTAATTCTCTAGTGCCTCTGTCCTTAACTCTCTCTAACCAGAATGTGAGGGGGTAAATCATCTTCCCGCCCTATGCTAATTTTTAATGTGTCATCTTCTCATCTACTGTTTCTATCTTCTAGCTCAACTAACTGTGTAATTCTACTTTCCACTAGCTCTGTTGTCAACGGTCCCGGCCAGGTCATCCCAGGAGGAAACCACAGCTTGTATTCTTTGAAAAACTGCTGCCAGTTGTTGAGTCCATCAACACTGAACTGCAGTTGGATTCCTAATGCATTCTGAGTTCAGCCACTTCTCCAACAGAACTCTAAGTATAGGTGCTGATTTTCCTGCGTTGGGGAGAAGAAAAAAAAAAAGCTATTCTCCATGGATTGATATTTCCATCATGAAATCAGCTTTAATTGGAAAGAAGAAAAATAGAACTGAACCCTTCAGATCGACAGAATCTTCCTCCCCAACCCAGCCCCTTCCCTACTGAGAACTACTATGGTGTCCCAAAAATGTTTTCTAACCTTAGAATTTCAGGGCATTTAACCAGAATACAGATATAAATGATAGCTCACAACAACTGTGCCATGACTAAGCCACAGCCACTTAGTGCAAATCTCTAAGTGGTCCAGAGTGGCTTGTTTTAAAAACATCTTAGGTGAGGACATTCTGCGTTCATCCTGGCTGACCCGAAATAGCCTAAACTTGACTCTCACATGAAGAACTCCCTCATTGCCTGCCCTGAGGAAGTCCTGAAGAATCAGGAGTCCTTAAGGAGAGTACATAGACTATCCCAAAACTAGGTTTTAAATCCTGTGTGGTTGGACAGTTATACCAGTCAACTTAAGTTAAACTGTGCTGCAGTAACAAATAAGCCAAAACTCTCAGTGGCTTACAAGTTCATTTTTCACTCACATATGTTTATTGAGGGTCAATTTTTGGCCATACTTCACATTGTCTTCATTTCCAGGACCTAGGCTAAAGGAGTAGGCCTTACGTGGGGCATGTTCGTCTTATGAGAGAGGGAAAAGAAAGGTGAGGACCACATGATGTCTCTTAAAAATTCTGCTAGGAAGGGGCACCTTTCACTTCTACTATATTCCATTATCCAAAGCTAATCATGTGGCAAGGCTAATGTCAATGGCCACGGATGAACTATCCTGTCATAGGGAGGGATAGTGAATATTTTGAAGAAATAATATGATAGACCACATGGATGCATAATATTCACGTCTCCCTTCAAGGAGTCAATCAGTTATAGTGGATAACTATAAGCCTATTCATGTGCAAATTTGGTTACATTCCTAGATACAGGACTGGAAACTGACACTACACTTAAGTCAAAAAGCCATGTAAGGACCACTCGAGGAAGAAAAATAAGTCCTGGTAGAGATCTGAAAACCTTCCATTGATACGTCCACTAACCAGGAAAGCATCATCATCAAACTTGCTTCCTTAATGGGTTCTGAGACTTAATGTGTCTCAGAAGAAACTTCTAGAGACAATGGTGGGGTGCTCTTTAATGAAATGCTCAACACCAAAGCTCTTCATACCATAAAGGCCAGTTTGTTGAGAAAGCACAAACACAAATTGTGATTCACATGGAAGAATGGGAAAAGGTTTTGAAATACCTTAAATTTATATTTTCCTTTTTGTGCATATGCAAGAGGAATTTTTAAAAATCTGTGTGTAAATAGTTCACTTTCGTGTGTGTGTGTGTGTGTGTGTGTGTGTGTGTGTGTGTGTGGTGGTGGTGGGGGTGGTGGGGGTGGTGAGGGAGCAAGCTAAATGCCCAAAGGATCTTTTATCTCTGAGATATATATAACATACCAGAATACTTCTAGTTATTGGTCATTTGTATCAAACGTTTCTTGGAACTCAATGTGCCCCTTTAATATATGGATTTTATTTTATGAAAACATATTTATATGTCTTTTCCTTCTATTCTTTATGTTCTTGTGTTGGCCTTCATAAAAGCCTTTGGCTTAGTGTGTCAGATATGCTAATTATTCATATGTTCTTTATCTGCTATGGGTCTTATTTTTCTTTTTTTTCTCTTTTTAATTCTTTGCATTTTTCTATTTTGTTTTATTTTTAAGAATCTAAGAGAATTTCTTGCTGTTTCTAGTATGCCCCTCTGATGAACTAATTTTCAAATTCTGTCTGTTGCCATTACTATTTCTTGGATGTTTGTAGCTCTTAGCTCTTGTCTGAGCTCTTTTATTCAAGGAAAACAATTACTGCCCTGTTTTTTTTAAGCATTTTTCTTTTTCAAATTATAAAAAGTAGTATCAATTTATAATTTAAAAATGATGATATTTTCAACTCATCATAAGTTGAAAATATTATAAGTTGAAAATGCATTTAATATACTTAACCTACCAAACATCATAGCTTAGTCTAGTCTACCTTAAATGTGCTCAGAACACTGTTACATTAGCCTACAGCTGGGTAATTATCTTTAGTTTTATCTAAAGAGTATTTGCCTTCATCTTTTTCGCATCAGAAGCAGGAGACACAGATAGGCATTTTGTAGACATGAGATGTAAAAACACCAAATACAATATCCAAAAAATGCTGGCAACACAGTACACTTTATAGTATCAGTTGTTTACTCTTGAGATCATGTGGCTCACCAGGAGCTGCGGCTCACTGCCACTGCCTAATGTCACGAGTATCTTACCACCAGACCAGAAAAAGATTAAATTCAAAATTTAAAGTAGCGTTTCTACTGAGTGTATACCGCTTTGACATCATGGCAAAGTAAAAAGATCATAAGTAAACCGTGGTAAGTCGGCAACCAACCGTATACACACACACACACACATACACACACCTTTCTCCTCACATCGTTGACCCTAGCTCTTTCCAGTACCACACCCCTGAAATCGTTATTGTTACTACCACATGTAAACATAGAAGAATGTGAGAGGTTTATTGTTTCTATACAAATAGAATGAGTCTATTTACATATCACCTTCAACTTCTTCTCACTTAGCAATATCCCTTGGAAATTTCTGTAAGTCATTATATGTAGTTCTATCTCTGTCCTTCCCTTCCTTGCCATTATGTGTGTGCATGTGTGTATACGTCTCATTCTACGTAATGAGACAATGGGCTACACGCTCCCAGTGAAATCACTTAGTAGAGGTTTTTAGTGCGTGGTGACGTCTTCACTCTTCTTTAGCAGATATAGAACCTGAAGGGCTATTTGTTCCCCCCAATTTATCCTCCACCTACCACCTATAGTCTTCTAAGATGGTGTATCTATGTTTTTTACATGTTTGCTCAGTCGTCTGAGGTCACAGCATGTTGCTGTCAGCCTATGCACCCTGATGTTGTTTCAAGTGAAGGCTGTGACATCTATTTTGAAGAATTCTGAATTATGTCTAGTCTGCCCATGAAATTTGAAGCCCTCGGCCTTCTTTTTAAGCGTATCTTCACATTGGTACAGTTTTCACTAACCTGAAAGCCCTTTTGCAAACACACTAATATGAGTCTAGTTGTGAATGTGTCCTAATTTCAATGAAGATGGAAGTTCGCTTTACTGCTTATTATTCTCCTTGTTGGTGTCCATCAGTTTGCAAGGGGTGCGGGGGGGGGGGGCCAGAAATTTCCTTCCCCAATACAGAAACTGATTATAAACAAATTCTTTCACCCTATAGAGGCCTCAGGGTCTCAGCCAAGAATAGACTGAGTCATGGAATATGCAGAATTTTCTTTGATTTTTTTTTTTATTGGTAAAATCAGCACATCCAAGCAATTAGATCTGAGTGGCAAAGTCTCTGTAACTACACAAATTCCTAACATGCATGTATTTTGCAAATGCTCTCAACTAATTGCTTTTATATTTCTGTAGTTTAATTGGGCTGGTAGGCCACTGTGAAGGGTTTAAGACATGCACTTGCCCAGTGAGGCTGACTCCCAATTACAGAACGATTCTGAAATCAGGCATGCTTATAAAGAAGGTATTGAAGGACATAGTGTGCCAGGAAGGATTAAACTACCCTGAACGTACTAGAGTAGGGGAAAGGGAGGCAATCATTCAAATTTTAAACAGGCAGGAACACAGGACTTAAGGACGAGGTGTCTGGTACAGGCGCACCATGTGGTGCTAAAGAACCATATGGTCCTGAAAATAGCTACTTTTTACAACCTGTTAATTAATTTTTTTAAAAAACAACTTTGTCTTAAGCTCAAGCAGAAAGGAAAGTATACACCTACCAATTCTTTTTCTGAATCTAAAGACAGCACAAGCTTATGATAATAATTATGTTTTCTTTTATATTACAAAGGCAATATGACTTCCCCCTGGATGTAGAATGAATAATTTCAATCCTGGTCATTACTGGGCTACTTGGTATTTTCATTTCCAAAGATTCTAGAAAATAAACAATGAATCTGCACCAAGTCAGCCTCTCTTACCCCTTAGGCCTTTTTCAAAATGGGAAGACAGTGACTGATATTGAGGAGGATATGGCCTGTAGCCATGGAACAGAGAAAAGCACCCAAATGACAGCCTTGAAATTTAGCCCTCCGGCAACTGACAAACAACCATTTTACCATGAGAAACCAGGATTCGAAAAAAACTGCTATCTTCACAAAGTCATGTCGACATGTAGAATCAGCCCTGTATCTTCCAGGTACTGGGCATGCTTCTGGTAATATTCATAAAGAAGAGGATTGTAAATCCTTAGGCCATTCAGAAATGCTTTAACTCTTATGCCACCCCCACCCCCAGTCATATAAAGCCTCTAAACCCATGGCTAAAAGCAGAGTTGGGACAGTATTTCTTGATCTAATTAAAATCCCATCAACTGTAGAGTACCTACCTCATTCCATAATTGTTTGCCTGCATTACTGACCACGAGACTACTAAATCCTATGTGTCTTCAGTATCTAGTATCCGGCATCTAGTAGACATTTGGTGTTTATTCAATGAATGAATGAACGAATGAATGAATATTGTAAAATGGCTAACTGTCACATAAGCAGAAACAGTTAATTGGGTCACTGTTAAAAATCTCATAAAAAATGCATACTCATAAAAATTGCAAATGATATGCAAGTATATAACTGACAAACTAGAAATTTTCTCTCACCTCAATCTCATTCTCCTGTATTTGGCCACACTTAACACTTTGATGTCACTGATAATTGTTCTCTATAGATAATACAATAAGTTATAACTATCAAACTGGAGTAGATAGTCTTCTTTCAAGCCCAATGCCTGAATTACTTTCGCCTTAATTTCTTGGCAATGTCAGGCACATGATTTTGCTTGTCTTACATTAGCTGTGTTGTTGTACAGTTGATTAGCAAACAATGTTCAGGAGTCTGGCCTTCCTGATAATCTGCAAGGCCAGTCTGCAATTTAGTAATGTTGTTTATGTGGAAGCTAAATGGATCCAAACTCCCAACATAAATAGGCATATTTAAGTAACCAGATTCTTTCTGCTTATATGAGCAATTGTTCTGCTATGATACTTAGAAAAGCTCTTATAGGAAATGGAAAACAACTAGCCGGTTGCTACTTCTGGCAGGCTTGGAAGTTTGATTCTGGAGCCAGAGTTCAACTCCTGGGCCCAGACACTAGCTCCATTCCCATAGATATTCTTGTAACCACTCTGTTTTCCCATCTATATAGTACAAATAAACATATCGCCTCTCCCATGTTTTTGTGAGAATTAAGTAAGTTAAATCTGTAAAGCAGTTAGAAGAATGCCACACAGAGAAAAGCTAAAAAATACACTTTTTCTTCACTGAGGTATAATTTACATATGGTAAATACACAGATTTTAAGTGCAGACTTTGATGAGTTTTGACAAATGTATATACCCGTGCGACTATCACTCCAATAGAGATGGAGCACGTTTTCTTCACTTTAGAAAGTTCCCTGGTGCCCTCCCAGGAAATCTCACCCCGCTATACTACCAGGTTAGCCTGACTGATTTCTTTCCCCTATAGATCAGTTCAGATAAAAGGTTCAGATAGAACTTATGTAAATGGAATCATATAGCACATATTCTTTTGACTCTGGCTTTTCTCATTCACCATAATGTATGTAAGTTTTATCCAGTGGGTCATTCTGTTCATATTGCTGATTATTATTTCATTGTATGACTATTTCACCATTTATGTGTCCATTCTACTCTTGATGGACATTTAGGTTGTTTTCAGTTTTTGCAGCATATTTGCTTTTAAAAGAAACTTCTATTTGCCACACATTGCTTAGGTGTTTCAGAATATTTTAAGCTTAGGAATTATAAACTGGAAGGTGAAGAAGGCATGGTTTACCTGCATGGGGGTTTGCTCCTTATCACCCTTTCTCTCCCTCATAATCTTTCTGAGTCTCTTTACTTTACATGTTGTTTTTCCCAAGGAGTTTCAAAACTGTTGCCCTCAGGCCACAAACTGGAAGATCAGTGTAACTGAGCCTCAAAAGGGAGTAACGAGGAAGCTAGAGCACCATGAGGTCACTCTTGGTTGAAAAAAATGTTGATTAGCCTGCTCCTACACACTACATAATGGCATTTTCACTGTACTTACTGTGTTTTGAGAAAAATCACTTGGCTTTTCTAAGGCTCCAATAAAAGTAAGAGTTACATTAGCATTTGACCTCATAGGGCTATAGTGCAGGAACATGAATTTTTAAAAATACAAGGAATGTAAGAAAACACTTTGCAGTTTGAAAATACTGTAGGAAAGCCTAACACACATGCGAGGTGAGCGCTGATGGTGCCATGACAGACTTTGGCTCCAGCAGTTTGCGAGGTACAGAAGCATCCATCAGCTGAAAATTTTGTTCTTTAGGAGCCATAATAAACGTAATCCCATTTTTGGGAAAGGCTAGCCAGTTCTTAAAAGTATTTGTGTGAAACAAAGATTAATTCTTATTAGAATTCACCCATTAAAAGTCAACCTGCCCTGAATGAGAGGGACGTCTCAAACAGCTGAGAATTATTTGCTCTCTTTGACCATGTATTAATCAATGTCTGGTCATGAAAAACAGGTAATCCAGAAAGTAAGAGTTTCTGCATCTACTTAAGCCAAATGAAACCAAATAGAAGGAAACAGTATGCTCTTGGGGCCTCAGGAGAGGTCTTCATGTTAGTCTGACTTGACTATTGTTTCCATAGCAACAGATCCTGGAGTTCTCAAATGAGCACCATGTGCTCACAGGAGGCTGCAGCTGGACACTCAGGAAAGTTCTTTCTCAAAAGCTATTGAAGTATTCAGAAATAATTCAATCAAAATTTCATCTAAAACTGGCAGGGGTGGGGAGGGTGGTCTTCTAGATGACCTGAAGATAAAATGAATTTCTTAAATGCTCTCTCCTTCCTTTTACCAATAATATCAGGAATATGCTTGATGGGAATTTTATTCAGGTTATAGGTTTTTACAAGTGCCTCTGCTCAGGCGGACAGCACAGACTGTCCAGACATCAATAATAAGATCCAGATAGTTCCCCCAGCAACTGGCCAAAGTCCACATGGACCTGGGAGGACACGGCAGAGATTTGGGTTGGAGGTGACCCCCTACGCTAGCCTGCTGCAACTGGGTTGGGAAAAGCACTCAAGGCATTTTTGTCTCTACCTCTTCTCATAATAGCTTTCATAAGATGCTTTCTTGCAAAAGTAATCAATCATATTTGTTGGAGAAAAATATTCATAATCTTCAGGAGAAATAAAAACTTTATCCATATCCCATTACAAAAATACAATAAGCACTGATAACCCGTAAGGTATAGCCATTCGGCGATCAGTATTGTGATACATTTTGAGGCCAGCTTTTTCTCCTTAATATATAATGAACACTTTTGCATGTTGTTAAATATTTTCCTACATCATCATTTTCAAATGGCTGCGAAGCATTCCATTGTATGACTCTACTATAATTTCACCTACCTCCTATGATTGGCCATTATGAATGTTTCCCATTTTTCAGGGTTATTAACACATCTGTAGTAAACATTCTTGGTGTTGAATCTTTGCACAAATTCATTGTTAGTTCCTTGCAAGACATTAAAAAAATGCTAGAGACACATAGAAATTTACCTCCCAACCAAATGTTTCTTATCTTATGCTAAGCCTCAGGGCAAAGCCAAATGATCTTTGAATAAACAACATACTTTCAGTAGAAAGTCAGTCTACCGGTAATCAAAATTCTAGATTCTGCTGGCAACTAAGAAGGTAGTTGAAACATGATAGCAAGCCTGGGCTTGTGTGGGATTTCATGCAGTAGCCACTGACATCCACTTTGTAAAAACCCTTGGTAAGTGACATACCATGTTATCGTCATCTGATTAAAGATGAATGTTCTAGTTCTAAAATTGGAACTCAAAGTGGTTTCTCTGTTTTGTTTTGTTTTTTCCAGTGGGCTTTTATACTGCCAACACGGACTTGTCAAGCATAAATAGAACAAAAGTAAGTTAGAATGCTAATTCCTGACTGTTCTTAGACCTTGTCCAAAAGGAAAGAAGTCTTAGTCCACAAAGAATAAAAAAATATGGTTCCCACCAGTGCAGTTGGATACAGCCCATGTGGACAGCAGGGGAGGAGCCGGTATTGTATAAGTCCCTCTGTACTTGGGCCTGTTCACCTAGTTAAGGGAGGGCCAGCAACTTCACCATCAAGAGCAAGATCTAGAACTTGATCTTGTCCTATCTCCTCAGGCTATCCAAGAGAGCAGCATGTGTTCTCCTTTGCTGGGAGAGGAGGTCGGCTCCCTGTACCCTGATTCACAAGTGCCAGCACACTATACACACTGTTCTGTACCTAGCCCTTTTTCACTTAATAATAGATTCTAGGGCTCTTTCAAAATCACTACACAAAGATGTCATTCTTTTGTATATATCATATGGATTTACTATAATTTATTTCGTAGTCTTCTACTTGTTATATCCCATATTATAAAAAAAAAAAAAAAGCTTCAGTAAATACCCTCTACATGTGTCATTTCACACATGTGAGTATACTTGTAGGAGAAATTTCTAGAAATAGAATTGCTTAAACTTAGGGCATGTGCATTTATAATTTTGAAAGATATTGACAAATTTCCCTCCAAGGAGATTAGACTGATTGATATTCTCACCAGCCAAACACAGAGAGTAGTATTTCATTAACTTTGGATTTTTGCAAAATGCAAAGAAAATGGCATCTCAGTGTTGTTTTAATTTACATTTTTCTTGTTTAACGAGGCTGAGTATCTTTTTGAATATTTAAAAACCATTTACATTTCTTCTTCTAGGAATAGTCTATTCTTATCTTTCATCCATTTTCTCTATTGGGTAAGTTGTCTTTTCTTCAGACATTTGTAGGTGTTATTTACCTATTAGGGAATATAACCCTTTGTCTCTGATATAAATTGCAAATATTTTCCACCTATTATCATTTGTATTTTTAGTTTTTTGTGCTGCATTTCTGCCATGTAGAAGTTTTCTCAACATCATTTATTGAACACTGGTAGTTTCAATTTTCCCCATTTATTTGAGGTGCCACTTGTATTACATACCAAAGCTCCATGTATTGGCGTGTACATAAATTTTCTGTTCAGTTCCACCGACCTGTCTGCTCCAGTGAGGATCAATTCTTTGATCTTGAAGGGGATCAAAGTATGCTACCCCAAAAGATGATACATTGTTATAAGAATTGTTCTGAGCTGAAAGCAATTAGCTCTCTGCCTTCCTTCTTTCTCTCTAAAAGCAGAGCAAAAATTTCCATTCGTACAAGGAACAGGAGGACAACTCAATCACTGGAAGCAACTCTTATCAATGAAGAAGGCACCAACTTGGGTCTGTATAACAAATCTTACTAAATAACTCTTTTCTTCCATTAGTTTCCCCCATATAGTTACCTTCCCACAATTTAGTGCCCCTTGAATCACAATTTACTGCCAATTTACTTCCCATTATTTACTCCCCTTCCTTTTTCTAGTTATTTTATAACTTATTACTCTGTGAAAATAGTATATGAGCTCCCACGTCTAAACACTTCTTTGGGTTTTCACTTCTTTTTCTTGTGAAGCCCCCACATGTATGTGATATAAACTGTTTCTCTTGTTAATCTACCTTTTGTTAGTTTAATCTGTGGGCCCTAGTCACAGAACCTAAGAGGGTGGAGGTAAAGGTTCTTTCTCACCCTTGCGATTTCTAAAATGGAGATTATAGTACCTACCCTCAGAAAATTAGCCTTAAGAATTAACTGAGTGTGGAATGCTTGGCCCATAAAAGAATTCAGTGAATTTCAGCAATGATGATAAAGAGAAGTATTGCCTACTTCACTCTTGTGCAAAGAAATGCAGATACCCAGAGGGTTCACAGATAATGATTGTTGAAAGATCAGCCTTTCCATTATATCTGAACTAAAGACTTCTTTACATGAAGAATTTACATTATCGATTATCTTGATAATACGTTTGAGATGATTTTAGTGAATTTTTTCACTAATCCAGTTTGAAAGGAAATCTAAAGGGCTGTTCCCTGCTCCCCACTGAAACTGGCTTGCCAAGGCAAAATGTCAGATGACACCAGATTTGAATCCTAGTTTAGTCACTCATCTCTAAGACTTCATTTCCTTATCATTAAAAAAGGGATAATTTTACCTCCTCCTTCAGACAAATAATGAAATATTAATTAAGAAAAGTGGCTAGCATTATCTTGTCATATAGTGTAGGTTCAATAAATGGTAATTATTTTTGTTACTAGCATCATGTTCATTATTGTAATCATTGAAGATGATGGTTACGGGTGGATGAGGACAAATAAAAGGCGGGTAATAAGTGCCAGCATTGGAAAGAAAGAAGAAAACAACAGTCAGAATATTAACATCAAAGCTATCCAAAAAAAAAATAAGATATATTGATGGAAGAATAGAGGGATATATAGAGATGAATAAATGGAATAAAATAGGTACAATAAAATGTTAATAGTTGAATCCAAGTAGTATGTTTCACTATAAAATTCTTTCAAGTTTGCTGTATGTTTGAAATTTTTTTATAGTTAAA
>NW_006438906.1:4456833-4458556 GCF_000325575.1 Pteropus alecto
CCCTCTAGTCTTAATTTTACCATAACCCCCCACAAACACGCAAAGGCAAAGGATGATTAATTTTCCTAGTGTCTTGATAGTTCACGTAGAGCGAAGAACTTATAATGCACCTCCTGTCCTACATTTCAAGCCGTCTTTGTGAATGTGATTCATTCCCTTCCCCTAAGATTTATACTTCTTATTTCCTGCTGGTCCAGCCGACAGCTCCAATTTACACACACATCTGCCACTAACATCACTTATGTCCCAGAATCCCTTCTTCCACCATGTTTCTCTCAGGGCCCCAACTCCCAGAGTCCAAACAGCTTCACATCTGGAAACTGCGGAAAAGAAATCAGGGCTTGGAATTAAAGCCCTGTTTCCAGGGCATTTGGGCAGACAAAGTCAACTGCAGCTTTCTCCTGTTGCTATGACACAAGGACTCTGTAGAGTGACCAACCTGGAAACTGACATACAGGGATCAGTGTCCACTGGTTGCCATGGTACAAGAGAGTGATAAAAGTTTCTCATCAAATCATTAACATTTGGGCAAGAATTTAATTGTGCTCTTTTGGTCTGAGGGCCATGCTTCACAAAATAGATTGTGAGGGGGAGGAAAACTGCTGGATCCTTCAGAAACTTAGACAATTTAGTATTTAAAGTAAATTCTGTATTTTTTTTAATGACTTGTTCATTTTCTTTTTTGAAGGAAAGTTTGATGAACTCCATTTAGAAATGTTTGACTTTGGGCAATCAGCATCTTCTAGTCCAGTACTTGTCAAAATGATGTCCCTAAACGATGGAATTAGAATCTCTGTGGACAGGGCCCAGATAACTGCAGTTTTAACAATGTTCCTAAGGTCTTCAGCACACTAAAGTTTGAAAAATACTGCTCCAATGTAGCAATATAACTTGAAAAATCTCATGACAAAACAACAATTCTAGCCAGTAGCACCCAAACATTTTACTATTCCAGATCCTTTTTGTCATTTTTTTCCATCTCATGGTGCCCCAAGGGTCACACTCTTTGAAAGATATTTGTCTGCCTAACAAATCGCATGTATTAAGTAATAATGATTTCACCCCTTTTAGCTAAGATTTATATAACCCCAACCGATCAGCAGAGAACAGTGTTGAGATACTACATTGATAAAAATTCATTTCAAATCAAGGAAGTTTATCTTCCTTGTATAGCCTCAGCTCAGGTGAATGTATATTGCTCATTAGGCTTTTGGAGATAAAGAGAAGAGTCCAAGCTCACCAGTCATACCTTTGTTGACACTCTGGGCAACCCAAATTTGGATCTACAGAAACTGTGAAAGAACTCCATGGAGTCAAAGAGCCCGTCTGAGACTGACTTGTGTCAAACAGAAACAGTTGCCAAGATCCATTCTCCTTCTAAGAAACGCAAATTTATTTATTCCTCGTTTACTTAAAACAACCCATTCCTCAGTATGGAGAGACTTTAAAGTTATTCGCAAAGATCCATTAAACAATCTAAATTACAAATAGAGGTACTACAGTCTGCTACTTGTTTCCCATCTCCCTTTCCTTCTCAGTACCAATATTCCTTATCTTTAGCTGAACTATGTGGCTACCGCCATTTCTCAGTTGTCTTTATAGCTAGGTGAATCATGTGATTAAGCTATGATCAATGGGACATAAATGAAAGTTTTCTGTGCAACTTCTAGTAAGTAGACTTAAAAAGAAGGATTGGTTTGTATTCCTTTTCTCTCCTATTCTC
>NW_006438906.1:4458588-4459430 GCF_000325575.1 Pteropus alecto
ATGATGGCGAGCAGGCACACAGTCATTGTACCATGAATTGGAAGGTGTGTGTTGAGGATGCCAGAGCAACACATTAGAAATCTGGGTTCCTGATGATCATGGAGTTGCCATTCCAAACTTGGACCACCTACCCAGAATTTTACCTCAGGGAAAATGAAGCTTTCATCTTGTTTGAGCCACTAGTATTTGGGGTTTTCCATTCCTCAGAGCCAAACCTAATCCTTGCTACTAATATAAATGAGAAAAAAGAGAAACATACTAAGAGTCAGAAATAAACTTAACACAAAAATACATACCATAAGTTTTTATATTTGCCATGCATGAGTTGCAAATTTAGTTTCAAGCTTTCTAGTGGTTAATCCCTTAAGGACACAATTCTCAGTGTCATAGGTTTATATTTTTGAATTGGCCAGGAGAAATACAACTGTTCCTGATTCCAAATTAATTTATCCTGAGTCTTTATAAAGAAGATATCCATCATGTAATACAATCAAACAATGACTGAAACAACTTCCTTACAAAATAAACGATGTGTTTCACAATGATCTTCAATACAGGCCCGGAGAATCAAAGTGTAGATAAGTTGAAATTGCCCTGTGTACCAGTTTATGTAATATACTAGGTTGAATGTTTCCTCTCCCATCCCCCACAAATACTAGCTAGGTAGAACTTAGCAGGATAAGAAGGTGGTTTAAAAAGCCAACTCAATATATATCCCAGTTGTCTACCACAAGCAACACCATTAATGAGAAATGAGCAGAACTGATATGTCCTCCCTTCCACATACTCTATTCAAGCTTTATTTTTATTACTTATTTTCACCTTCAAAAATTGTGTGTGTG
>NW_006438906.1:4459453-4500777 GCF_000325575.1 Pteropus alecto
TGTGTGTGTGGTGTGTAGTGAAGGAACTTGATGTGTGATTTTTCTACATCTAGCCCCTGCATATCTCCAAATATATAATACAGATAAATAACGAGTAAAATTCAGCTATGTAAGGCACTTATCCATAAAACACAGGGAACAAAAATGTAAATATTTAATTTATGGGTCATGTGTTCCAACTGTGAATACAAAATGGTGAATGTCAGCAATTTATCTCATAAAATAAACCAAAATGGTTTCCAACACACCATTCCTTTGCCAGGGGCAGCAAAGCAGTAATCCCTGAAGCCACAAAGAGATATGTTCTCAAAATCTCTAATGCGAGGCTTACTGGTAGTCCTCATGCCTGCCTCATTGATTCTACTGCATATCAAGCAGGATCGTATCCTCCAAAGACTTGCTGGTTAAACCTGGGTCTCTTTCTGGATTTATCCTGTTGAAAGAATTATTTGTGAGAGCAGTGTGTGGGAAATGAATGGTAAATACGCACTACCTAAACCAAATAATTATATACTATGCCTCCAGTATGGTCCCTTTATACTTTATGGCTAGGTTTTGTTAACGTATACTTCCCTGTAACCCAACACTGGCTTTGACGAAAGACAGGTACGTTGCTTTTTGTTTGTTTGGTTTTACCCAAGCACTACTTATTTTTGTGATGAAAATACTGCATTACCTTGGTAAAGTAGAGAGGTGAGTGCATATCTGCATACCACCCAGTCACTCAAAGTTTTTTAAGTCCCACGAACACAGAACACAAAATGAAGTCCTCTTTATCCTTTAGAATGTCTGAGGATATTTCTTCCTTTTCCTTTAATTAAATGAACTATCCAATTCGCCTAGCTACAGGCCAAAATCTCAAAAATTTATCATACTGATCTAGTTGTTACCCTCGATGGTCAAAAGCCACCTTTTCATTTATATATTGAATTCACAAACAAATTCATTTCCCACAAATGGAATCTCTAATTAGAATCAACTTCATTTGAAACTGCACAGTGAATTGGAAAAAGATTATAGAACATGAGTAATAACGACTACGAATGACTTTTAAATCAATTTGGATATTTCTCTCCATGAAGTCATTTCTCTCTTCCATTTAGGAAACAGAAAAGCTTCACTTGCCACTAGCAATAATCTCAACGGCATGCATAATCATCGTAATAATGATAATTTTTAAAAACATCAACCGACATCCAGGTAGATCTCTTTCATCACACAAAAAAAAAGCTTTCATTTCATTATCCTCACCTTTGACCCTACATCTTCTTTGTATGTAATAAAGTAGGTGTTATTACTCCACTTCACAGACACAGGGCCCAGGGGTTCTTAATGGGGACTCTCATTACTTAGGTTTGGGTCTCAGTTCTATCACGTACCGCCTGGGTGACCTTGGACCAGTTCCTGAATGTCTCTGAACCTCAATAATTCTATAAAATGCAGATAAAAATAGTGCATTCTGGACAGCTGTTGCGATACGCAGTAACAGACATGTAGCGACTCCGGTAAAACTCTGTAACTGATTAGTTAAGGACAAAAGTGTAAATTGGTCATCCCAAGAATGAACAGTTTTATCTGCAGAACCAAGAAGAACCTGGCCTCTCGACTCCAGATTTGGGGCTTACCTGAAGCAAGAATCCATTCAGGAGCAGAACCAAGATCAGACATTCTCAGCACTTAATCTTTCTCCGTTTCTGCCATCTATCAGCTATGGGAGCACTCTTATTAAACAATGAAAGGATTACTGACTCTTCTTTGGGTCTAGGGTACAATGAAAACATTTGATGATCATCAGAAGGACTCTAATGAACAGAATTCACAGAATCATACTTGGAATCTCAAAGCCTAGAAATGTCTGTCACATATTGTTTCTCAATCGGGGCTCAGCCTAGGGTAGCCGGGGTACTTATTGGACAGTGCACAATGCTGAAGTCCACAGGCTGGCCACAAGGTGGCAGGATGCCACCAGCAAGTCCGTTCAAGTCCAAATCCCACTGTGGAACAAATATTTGCTCAAGCCCCAACTTCACGCTGGATCAAATCAGACCAGGGCCCAAGATGACAAAATGAAATATTCCAATTACCATAAGCCCTAAACCTAAACTAGTGCCAAAAAGTGTGCAAATGACATTCTTCTGCCTAAATTCTCAGATCTTGTTCGAGACAGTACAATAGGCACCTCATCAATCTTCACCTACGAAAAGAAACCTTAAGATGACCATGAACTTATTCCAACACAAACGACTACTTCTATTTGCATGAATTCCAATTTTCAAACGCATAAAGGAATTGAGAAACTTTTGGTGTCAGGAGCAACCTTCCAGAATCTCCAGAACACTCTTATTACAATATTTTCTTATAAAGATGAAAATATTGTTATAAAATAGTCAAATCTAAATTATTTCTATATAATTCAATTACCATAAACATTTTAAAACCTGTATTTTCCTACCAACCTACCTTTTTCTGAGCTATCTTCTCTCTTTTACTCCTTAAAAAAAATGAATGTTTAAGGATTGTAGAATAATTTAGATATAACCTAATGATATACAAGGTTTTACACAGACTCATAGTGTTTTAGAGTCAGCTGGTAACTGGAAGATTATCTGCTTTAATGCCCTCATTTTCCCAAGGAAGAAACTAGTATTGCCAGAAGTTACATAACTTGCCTAAGATAACACAGAAAGTCATTTCAGAACTGACACCTGAACTTTTGTTCCTGACTTTCAGGATAGTTGGGATTAATGTTGACCTTTTATTTGACTATGTCAGGAAACTCATGATTTTCCTTTACCCTATAGAACAGAAAGCCACTAGCAAGGAGAGAGAATACCACTCCAGTAGTGTACTATATGATTCTAGCAGTTCAGCTGGCTCTGTATTAGAAATTCAATAGTACTTACATGTGTACAATAAGAATAATAATGCCTACCTGTTGGCTTTATGGTGAGGATGAGACATAAAGAATGAAATGTGCTTGGTACTATGTGACAAGTGGGTATTCAATGAATGCCCTATGCATGGAATGAAAAGTAAAAGATTGAAGTGTCCATCTCCATAAAGGAAAAAACAACACATCTGTCTTAGAGATCTTGAGGCACTAGGTACAGAGTATTTTGGAAGGAAGCTGGAATCATACAAACCAGCAGTTCTGTGAATCAAGGAAGGACTGGTGGCTAGTTTGCTCAAAGCATTTAGTCTCATTATGTGGCAGTCGGTGGTAAATGGATCTTACTAATATGAGTGTGTGAAACTCACATCATCCCTCTAGTGTGGCTTCAGAGAAGAATAAAATTGAGAATCACTAATTAGGATAATTTTCTCAGTTCACCACCGGACACCGACCCATAGCGGCTGTAAACTTTCACCTGGAGGGGTGAACTAGAACCCTGTGTGTCCACCACGTGGTCAGAAGAACAAAATGTGGGTCCCTGACTCCAAGGCAGAGCCCGCCTGAGCATTTTAGCAAGCATCAAATAAGTAAACCCAAAAACATCCATAAAACTACCTAATCATCAGGTGCATGAGAACTAATAGCCAATGTTGTTTACCCACCTTCCTAACAATAACACTGAAGATGATTAAACCAATTTTGGTAGGCTGGGGTAAATGAGCAGCAGTACCTGAGGTGAATGTAAGTAATTACATAATTTTAAGCAGTGCAGTTTTGATTACACCGAAATTACAACCTGAAAATGAGAGTCATGAAAATGACTGGCAAAAAGAAAATCAATATGATGTAAGACCACTCTCCATTTAATTAACTCATTGGTGAGTCATGTTCAATGATCATAGACCACAGGTGGACCCTCTCAAAACATCTTTATTAACAATAAAAATTTTATGTGACCTATAAAAAGAACTTCAATAGCAGTTAGGACAAAACCTATTGGAGAAGCATCCTGATTACTACAATAGTAAAGCCCCAAAAATAAAAACCCCAGATGACACAGGGCTAAGTCTCTCCAGAACCTGAAAAAGAACTCACCAATTCACAGCCACTCAACCAGGATATGAAATTGAATAAAATTCAGACAGAAGGAACAACATGCCCTTCCCTGGACTCTGGAGACCCTGAGCCCTGTCTCACAAGGTATGATGAAAAAGTAATGTATCTGATGTTAAAAGAAACACATCCAGAGCTTCCTAAATGAGCCTTGTGTCCTCCAAAGCAGTCACTTTAGGAAGCTGCATATTTGCGTCAGAGACTCTGCAGCAGCTCAAATATTAACTCTTCTTTGGGATTTGCCTTCAGAGTGTTAGCATGTTCTGCCAAATTTCTACCCTATATAAACCTCGTGCATGTGAGGGTGCAGTTGTTTCTAGAAAACTTGCAGAATCAACTCCTGGGGGAAAATTGGGTGGTCAAGGCAGATAATAACATTTTTGGATAAAATCGAGTTGCATATAAGTCATTAGGACAATTTCCCCTGTGGTTTATAAATTGAACCATATGGTTCATCTAGTGGAAAAGATTCACCTTCATGAAGGATGTCAGAATAAACCTTAAGGTATTACTAACATGTGTGTTTCTTTTTTTCTCTCTCTCTTCTAGTGCCTAGCTTTATTTTAAATGAAGTTTTTGTTTATTAATTTTCACAAAGAAAATTAGATGCGATAGTCCCTACATTGTTGACATAACATTCAAACCTGTAGAGACATTTTTTAATTTATTTTTATAATTATTTTTATTTTTTTTTTTTTGAAGAAATGATTTTAATTAATTTTTTCCCTGCCTAACTCCCCCCTCTCCTCTCCTCCCTACCCTCTAGTAACCACTAGTCTATTGAACATGTGTGTTTCTGACTTCAAAATAAAGGCATCTTAATTCCAGGTCTTAATCATTTTGCACGGCACTGGGTCCCTGAAGAGAGCAGGCCAATTGTTGGGCTGAGGTCCTCTCCTCTGGATTCCTCTGGATTTATTTTCCTTGTTGCTTCTTTAGGCTGTTTGTCTTCTCCCTCCCCTCTGGTAACCACTAGTCTATTGAACACGTGTGTTTCTGACTTCAAAATAAAGGCATCTTAATTCCAGGTCTTAATCATTTTGCACAGCACTGGGTCCCTGAAGAGAGCAGGCCAATTGTTGGGCTGAGGTCCTCTCCTCTGGATTCCTCTGGATTTATTTTCCTTGTTGCTTCTTTAGGCTGTTTGTCTTTCAGCTTATTTTTCCATCCCCATGTTCTCTGTATATTGGAAATTAGATCCAAAGGATTATGGTAATCAAGGTGCCCTCCATGTTCCAAACTAATTGACAGACATTAATGAAGCTTGGTGTAAACTCACTAGCCCCAGGGACTTGGGTGAGACTAAACAATTGGTAAAGTGAGTGCCGGGTGTTGTAACTTTTTTCCCTGAAGAGCTGTTCACAGGAGATCATCCAGGATGCTGGTTTCTCTTTTAACACTCATTAGTCAAAGTGACAATGCCAGGCTCACAAGCGCAAGTTCTTCAGAAACAAGAAGTGAATTTAATCTTCTCCAAAGGGGCCTGATCTAAGTACCTGCTTCAGCTGCAAACCCACGGCTGGGCTGGGTTTTGTCACAGCAAATAAGCAACAACAGGGGCCTCATCCCACCTGCCCACCTACCTATTTTAGTTTCACTCTCCATCCTGAGGGCAATGACTCCATACAGGGAGGTTGCTTGTTCAACTACGGTTGCCGAATTCACTACTACAAAAGGGACATTGAATGGGGCCCTCTTGGGTACCCATACCATCAGGCACCCTCCAGCAGTGGGAACAAGGAACAGGGACCCAAAGGTGATCTAGTGTTCTTGTTAGCCATGCATGGTACATGTTGCACTGCTTGCTTTTTTCAAGAGTGGCACAATATTTAAGACAGTAGGAAAAAACAAAACAAAACAGAATTTGTCAATTCTATAAGCAAGTACAACTGGAAAACCTCAGAAAAAAAGATGCTTCTGAAGACGTTTGCCTCTGTGCCCCTGAGCAAAACATTCGTGTGATAACTCAGAGCCAAGGTGGCTCTCTGTCTGAGACTGCCAGGATGGCCTCATTTCCAGACTGATAACAAAGATGTGCAATTAACCTGGATAAGGCAAACTGGCCCAGGTTGTGAGAGAGAGAGAGAAATACCACATGCCCAGAGTAGCGCACACACGTACACACACACGCACGCGCACAAACGCACGCACGCACACACAGAGCCAGGATTTGGCCTCGAGCACACATAGATAGATTTAGACAGTCTAGTTAAAGCGAAACTCTTAGGGCAGCTCCGATAAGTCATTCCATCTTTCTACCATATAGAAAAAAAGACTGAGAAGACTCCTGGGACTGCTTGGCGGACGTCGGACTGCAGTAGACTCCTCAGTGCTCAAAGCTAAAAGGGAGTTCTTTCCATGGCTGGTAGACACATAGCTTTTGGCCAAATGGAAACTCAATAACTTCGGCTAACCGATCCAATCAGGTAAATTTCTCCCTAACAGACACCAAGTTGAAAATGTAAAGAAAAAAGAAGAGCACAGTATTTAGGAAAATGGATCTTACAGGCTGCTCTACCTGCTGCTTCAACTCAGGGAAGGGTCCTCTAGTCACTGCTTTTAGCACAAGAAGCTTGTACAACCAGTGCAGCTGATAGCTTGCCTGCCACTGCCAATAACCCTCATTAGCTGCCTCTGACCTGTTGAAAAGCTGAAAATAGAAGCTTTAGCCATTTTCTCCACAACTCAACTCATATAATTCCATCTCTCTAAATATTAGCAGCAGCTCAGTAACACCATCATTTTTAAAATACTTGTCCCCCTTTACCTTTTTTGACACCTATGACCACCACCCTACTTTTCCTCAGGAAAAAGCTTTTAATGTAAAGGGTGAAGTGCCTTTCTTTTTATCTGCTTTTCTCTCTATGTAGCTAGGGATGCTCTTTTTTCTTTTTCTTTTTCTTGATGGCTTTTATACTCGGTTAAAATCACCTGGAAAAATCAGTAGGGAAGAATAGATTATTTTCTTAGTTACCCATTGGCCATAGTAACTAAAGTCTACAGGAATCCATTTTCCATTAAAGTTTTGTAAGCATTTAAAATATTCACTTGGATGCTATGTGTTTTCTTTTGCATCCCAACTGAGGTTCTTTCCTACCTTGAGGTCTAAAGACTGGATGATTTTCTGCTGTTGCTTTACTAGCTTAAGATAAATTTTCTTTACTAATAAGCAAACACCCAAATCTGTTCATGAAACCAGTGACCTTTTGAATTTTCTAACATGATTCTCCTTCTGAGCTGGAGCCAATCCTTGACAGCACTTTGGCTGATGGGCACACACACATTAAACTGTCTGCCCAGGATATATTCTTCTCCCTGACTTAGCAGGATTCTCTGCATTAGAGGACAGACAGGCTCTCTACAAATCATAACCAAAATTCACCACGGCTTGCCTTTCCCAGCTTCAATGCTGATTCAAATGCTCTCTCAGATACATCAGTGGACTAGAATTGCTCAGCTCCCCCAGCCATCACACTCTACATCCTTATCCTAAGGGGACCTAACTCCAACTGGGTTGACATATCTTGTAAGTCCTTAAAGGCTCTCAAAGATCAGACTTCTCAGAGATTTTATTTAAAACACAGATTCCCAGGCCTCACCTCCCCCAGACTGTACTAACATCTATTTCTGACCGGATAGATCTTAGTAGGATCCATGAAATTAATTTTCAACAACCTCTTGTCTCCACCCCAAGTAAAGGATCCCCAAACTCACTTTGACAAATGAGTGACCTCCAAGAGTGTTCATCTCAATGGCTTCTGATTAATGCTGTGTTCATTCATTTATTCAACAAATAGTGACCTGCTATGTGAAGGATGTCACTCAAGGGGCAGATGAATTTCACATGGACCCCTACCCTCAAGAAATTTACAGTCTAGCAGGAGATATGAGACATGAACGTAAATAATTACTCAAAGAGAGGAAGAAATTTGCCATGAGAGAGGAACAGTGTTTAGAGGAGGTAAGATTGAGGTGAAAGGAAATTGGGCATGACTTTGTGGAGAGGTGATATATGCATTAAACCTGAAAGAGCGTGTGGTATTTGGGCACATGGAGGTAGAAAAGAAGAGGGGTCCTGAAACATGGCAGATATGAACAATGACACAGAGCTGGGGAGCATGGGCCTGAGTTGGGGAAAGGGAGTCATTTAATTGGCTTGGAATACAGGGGCCATAGAACCAAATGAGTTTATAGAAGAGAGTTGCAGCCAATCCTGGAGGGCTTTGAATGCCAAGTACAGTGCCATAGTCCCAAGTATGCGCTTAGGGGTACACCTGGCAAAGGGATGGACTGTGAGCAAAATTGCAAGTAGACTTAAGCTGTCGCAAGCATGAGGCGACATGGTAGCCCTGTGCATTTGCCCAAGAAGGTGGGAAGAAAGTCCACTGAGCTTTTCTCTGGAAGGATCCCTCAACTATGCAGTCCAGGAAAGAGCCTCGGACATTATTCCTCAGAATAAGATGTCCAGTGTAAGCTCACACCTTGCCTTGCAGCACCCCACTAATGTTAGAAAAGGCTAGAGCTTTTACCTGTTGATTTTACCACCACAGAGCCTGTAGATGTGCCTTGAGATGGAAAGATGAGAAAAAATGTAGCATGAGAGTGCTCCATGCTCTCACATTTTTCTCCTCTTGAGAACACTGCTACAGTTGTGCTCACACACATGCACACATGTGTGTGCACACACACACACACACAGGCTTTAAGAGAGAGAGAGCTGATACTCTGCTGGCAGGCTGAAAAATAAGAACACAGTATTATTAAGACTAGACTTTCCCTGGCCAAATTTCCCATACCCAATTTAATGAATAGGTTTTATTTATGTGTAGAGCGCTCTGTAGACTTACAAGCGTTTTGCAGCTTCGCTGATATCTGCCCAGGAAAAACTGTTAAATATACCAGTCTTTCTGTAGTCATAATAGTTTCACCTCCACCACACCATCACCCCTCAGATAGAGGTCCCCGCCACGTTCAGAGGTTGACTGTTCATCTACACATCAAAGGAGCTTGTGAAAATCCATAATTAGAAGGATAATGCCTCCGAATGCACTTCAGAATCTCCAACAGCATAGATTACGTGAGCAAATTGTATCAATAAATTAGCTGCCACCCTATTTTTCACCTTAGTCTAATCAGAAATACAAAACAACATGTGCCAGAGAAAAATGAATTACAATCAGAAGCAGGGACCCAGGAGAAGCAGATGAGTGTAAGGATTACTTGCCCAGGTGATGGGTCATTCCTCCAGATCTAATCAGAGATGAGGCTAATGTGTACTTTTTCACAGAAGGGGTAAGGGAGGAGGGTTTTTTCTGCTTGCTTTATGATAGTAGTGCAAAGTGCGATATGTCCCATCTGAACTTTTGCATGTCATATATTAAAAAGGGCCATTCTCTGAGGAGTTAGGAATACAGCACCTTATGCTCTCCACCGAATTTGCTCCTGGCAGAAAGGATATGCCAACAAATTAAATGTATTAACTGCCGAGTCCTACAGCCAGGCTGGCCCTTTCCTTGTATGACCTGATAATTGTGGATCAGGTTTTAGTAGAGGCCATGAAGAACCATCTGAGGGTTCATGTCCCCCTTTGTATGAATGTGCAATGACATATCCTCAATTCTAGCTTCCTAGCAACCATCTCTGTCTGCCACAGTTTCAACTACACTCTGATGTTTCCCCATGACCTAATGAAAAACTGGCAGAAAATGCAACTCCTCAGTGAAAATCTAATCCAATGAAGATACAGTAAAGATGTTTCCTGCCCTGCTTAAGTGAAACATAATTGTGTTGATTTCCCCTTTCTGTCCCGTTCAGGAACTGTCACCACAGTGGTGCAGAGATCCTGGGTCCGCTCCAGTGCAGATGCAAGTGAAAGCAAATCGAAACAGAATATGGGATGTAGTTAACAATACTATATTTTATACTTCAAAGTTGCTGTGATAGTAAAGCTTTAATGTTCTCACCATAACAACAACAACAACAACAAAATAGTAATTGTGTGAGATGAAGAATGTGCTAACTAACCTCATTATGGTACACATTCCACATCTGTCAAATCATTGCATGCCTTAAACTTACACAATGTTATATGTCAATTACATTTCAATAAAGCTAGTTTTTGTTTTTTAATTAATTGAAAAAAATGGAATGTGGACCCTCTACAAGTCAACACTGGCCTCTGTAGAGACCTGGAAATAGCTGCTAGCCAAGGCTGGCAGGACTGGGGTCAGCAATGAGGGATCTTTAGCAGATCAGTTTGCAGGCTGGTTCCTGCTGGGAGGACAATTAGGACCTACAAAAACTGTTCCTTCCCCCCACACTCTTGGGCATCTGGGATATCTGCCAAGGCTGCTGGCCCTGCCCCCACCACCCACAGGCACAGCCTAAATGCTCATGGAGGCAACCCACACGAACTCACACATTTGCAAACTGCCACTGGCTAGAAATAGAGAGCCGGAAATAGGGCTGCCTTAGAGGGATGCTCTGCAGATGCTTTAAGCTGGGATAAATCAACCTGGGGACCTCAGATTTCAGAATCCTGGAACAAAGAGTCCAGAACTCTGTTTTTAGGTATGGTAGCCACTTGTCATGTGTGGCTACTGAATTCCTGAAATGGGGCTAGCCCGAATTGAGATCTGAGCTGTGCTTTAAGTGTAAAATACATGTGAGACTTTGAAGACTCAGCATGAGATAAAAAATGTAAAATATCTTGTTAATTTTTATATGATTAAATGTTGAAATGAGAATATGTTGGATTTTATTAGCTTCTTATTGCTATTGTAACAAATTATTACTAATTTAGTGGCTTAAAACAACACCCATTTATTATCTTACAGTCCTGGAGGTCAGAAAGTCCAAAATGCATCTCACTGAACTAGCATCAAGGTGTCCACAGGATTGCATGTCTTTCTGGATGCTCTAAGGGAGAATCTATTTCCTTGCTTTTCCAGCCACCAGAGGCCACCTGCATTCCTTGCCTCGTAGCTCGTTCCTCCATCTTCAAAGCCAGCAATGTTCCATCTGTCTGACCATTCTTCTGCAGTCACATCTTCCACTGACCACAGCCAAAAAAAGCTTGCAGTATCAATGTGATTAGATAGGGCCCAGATAATCCAGAATAATCCAGAATTATCTCCACATCTCTAGGCCTTTAACTTAATCACATCTGTAACATCCCTTTTGTCATGTAGGGTAACATGCCATAGGTTGTAAAAATTAGGACATTTTTGGAGGTCATTATTCTGCTTACCACATAAATATGTTGGATGAAATACAATCAGTAAGATGAATTCTACCAGTTTCTTTTTTTACTTTTTTAAATGGGTCTACTAGAAAAATGTTAAATTACATAAGTGGCGTGCATTGCATGTCAATCAGAAAGCACTGGTTGAGGGCCTTTCTAATCACCAAAATTCACTAATATGGATCATTTTCAGGTGCCCTGACCCTATCTGGGTCATGGAGGTCCAGCCCTGAGGTGAGCTCCTCTACTAGAACACCATCACATGGTATATACTCGAGATCATGTGAGTGTACTGTGCTTGGGTTACCACATGCCCTGTTTGCCAGGGAAGTCCTGGCTTACACTGATGTCCCAGCAGAATTATTACTGGTGTTCCCACTCACTTTCAAAATGTCTTGTTTGAACAATGCATTAAATTTTTGCCATACTCATGTGTTATACGTGAAGATAAAGCTGCTCACTCTTCAGTCAAGTGGAGCCTCCAATCAGTCTGCTAATGGTGATAATGGGCTTGCATTGATCCACATGTCTTGTCCCGCTGTCCTTTCCCCGTCATCCTGACGAGCAACGGCTCCATCAACAAGCACGGCTGACCAGCACTCCCACCCTCAAACCTCAGGAGCAGTTTTTGCTCCTCTTCTTCTGAGGGGAACATGTTGACTACCCCTTCCTCTCCCCTGGAGGGTTAGAAGAGGGATATTACTATCCCAGGAATCCTGCTGCCCTCTGTCAGCCCCACTCTCTAGCCATTTTTGTAAATGGAAGTGGCGGTAACATAAGTTATTCTGAAACCCATCTCAGAAAGCCTGTGTAGCTGCTGGATGCTGAGCATACCTACCAGTCAGCTAGGGCTGACGCCTTAGTAATTATAAACCTGGAAGGAACAGGAAAGTTTCTCCACAGGTATTCACACCCTCCTACACATATTCCAATATATTTTCTTTCAATGGGCCTCCCTCAAGGGACAAATTCTTCTAGATCTTAGCATTTAAATTAATTCTGCACAGTTGTTACGTAAAACAAACACGAGTCTCAATATTCATGTAATTGCAGCTTAAAGGGAAAAACAAAAGAATGGTGACAGAAGAAATGAAACTAGGCAAAGCTTGCACAGATTACCTCCATCATAAACAAGCAAGCCACAAGTACATAAGTAGTCTAAGGGGGAAGTGACACTTCAGGCCACTCCGTAACTGCTTTTTGCAACATCCAGCTGCTGACAAGACCGAAACAAAAAATAAAACTCGTCAGAAATGTTAGAAGACGGAGTCAGGAAAATAACTCAGAGAGAATCAAAAAGATGGACAGTCAGAGGGGAAAGATAAATGTTTCAGAGAATCAACTCAGTAAGTCCAACATCCAACGAACAGAAGTTCTAAAAAGAGAATGGAAAAAGTGGAGGGGGTGGAATTATGAATAATCATGACAATAATGGTAATACATTTTAGATTGAAAATTCTCCACAAAATGAATGAAAAAAAAAATCATGAAAATTAAATTTCAGAACCAAACATTAAGAGAAAAAAAAAAAGACTCCTATAGAAAACCTGGCCCTCAGACTCCTGGCCCTCAGAATAACATCACCTTGAAGATCAAAGATGCAACAATGCTTTCAAGATTCTAAATGAAAATTATCCTCAACCTAGAAATCTTTCCATGATAAATCAAGGAAAATGAAGGAGGTAGTATTTTAGATAGGTTCTCAAAAATTTAATTCCCATGCATCCTTTTTAAGGATGTTAATGGAGGATGTATCCTAACAAAATATTAGGGGATACCGATACAGCACTTTCTGCACCAGGCCCTATTGGAAGTGCTTTACATATATTAATTGGTTTCCTCCTCATCACACTCCTGTGAGGTGGGTACTATTATTTCCATTTTTCTAAGGAGGAAACTGGGCTCAGAGAAGTTCGGTAATTTACTCAAAATCTCACAGCTAGTAAGTAGTGGAGACAAAAGGGACGAAACTAAGAAGTAAGACAAAGGACCCAGAAAAAAAAGGGGCTTTAACCAAGAAAATAGAACAGAAAAACTCAGAATGTTGCAAAGTATAGCCCCAAGATGTCCACTCATCAGACGATATTGAGCACAGACAGTCCAATTTGGAGCTGAAGGATGGCGGGTTCAGGAAGGAAGTCTGCAAGAGAGAGGAACCGATTGATAAATTATCTGATATTTTTGACACTCTGGAAAATGAAATTGATCAATGTATGACAGATCTGGTGGGATCTAATCATACCATACTATTTGGCTCTATAGCTAAGACATAATAATGTAAACACTGATTATTGATTTTATTTAAAAAAAGTTTTGATACAAACTAAAATAAGAAGGGATAAAATGTGTGTGTTGAAGGACACGAGAGTGACACAGTATAGGAAATCTAAATCCTCATTAGCCAAACAGGGAGACAGGGAAAATGTACAGTCATTAAAAATCTTTTATTTAATATAAGTATGTCATGCAAACCAATTGTTCAGCCGTCTACATGTAGCCTATGGCTTTGATGTTTCCTGTGTTTAAAATTAGAGGTGAAATTATCGTTTGGGTATTGTGAGGCATGGTAAGCTTAAATTTTTTCCTTTAGACCTTTTTTGAATTTTTCTAAATTTTCTTCAGTTAAAATACACCTCTTTTCTAATCGGAAAAACTTTAAGAGAGAGAGAGATGCTGTTTTAGAACTTTGGTAATGTATTTGAGTTTTAAAACTAGATTCAGATACGACTTTGATAAAAACAAAAATTTAATTAGAAAGGAAAGAATTGAAAAAAGGGAAAGTTAATTTCTTTTAAAAAGAGGAACAGAAGGGAAAAATCAATGTTCCTGTATCGTACAGGAATATTTAGGTTTTCTAAGTGACTCACACCCAACAGAACATATTCCAAACGAATTTCTTTCACATGTTTTGTCATATGGGACTCTCAACAATGTTATTCAAAATGACGGGACATAAGTTAAGGAATGGAAATCCTTCATTTCCTAGAAACTGCTCAGTGGATGGTAAATGTTGTAACATAAAGTGGAAAGAAACACGGGGCTACCTCCTACCCGAAGCACAATTCCAAGAAGGAAAGGAAAGAGAAGAGAGTGAAGTGATGGCAAAACTCCCTTTCCTTCACAACTGCTCCCCATGCATGAATCCAAGAAAAGCAACCAAGAAGCCCCACAAATGTATCCTTCTCCTTTTCTAGCCCCTAGGCATGGCTATTATCACAGGACTGCAGGGAGTTTCGTGTCAGAAGGTGACTTGATGGAACCCTCTTCCCTCACTCGTAATTTACTTAAATGCCAAAAAATCTTAATGCAGCCTGTCAACCGCTCCATGTAACATTTAACACCCATGACCTCACTTGAGTCTCTAACTCTCTTTAAGTACTTTAAAAACGCATTATCATCTCATCTCAATTTATAGCAGGGTCTTAAAGAAATGCCATTTCTTGAAGTAAAATGTCACATGAATCACAGCTGCAAACTGCTGTGACAAAGCCAGCCTGATTGCAGGACACCCCACAGCATATACAAAGGCAAGAAATCTTCTGCTCTCAAAACAAAGAGAAGATATGTCTGTCTATTATAGAATTCCCAGCATCGAGGAGTACCCTCAAAGGGGTACAAAAAAATTTCTGTTCAAAAACAGAATGCAAGCGGGTCAAACTTATGGTGACAAAAGATTTGACTTTGGGAGGTGAACACACAATACAACAGGATGATATATTATTAAATTGTACACTTGAAACCCACATAATTTTATTAACCAATATCACTCTAATAAATTTAATTTTAAAAAAGTAGAATGCAGACTTCTGGGTCATTCTGGGATGTTCCCCAAATCACCACACAGCCTCTCAGTTCAAGTGTAGTGGAGACTTTGAGAATGGCCCTGGAAACCACTCTCATGGTTTTCCAAGGCCATGAGAGTGCCTGGAATAGAAGGATGGGGCTTAAAATGTCCCAGAAATTCTAGTACAATACTGATCCTAGAGTACTTTGATATAAAGGTCTGAAAAAATGGCTGACTAAGCCAGAAGATCCTCTAGTCCTTCAGACAAAAATTTTCCCAAGAGGTCTTCAGTGATAACCCATAGGGTCCCAGGATGAGTGCAGGCTCTAAAGAACCCCCAAAGTCCCTGGAAGTGCTAGAATTAAGCAGCACCAACTCCCATGGCATAAAATCACAACAGATGTTTTCTGGCATATGTTATAATAACGGACCCTGGAATAACCTGGTGCTTCCTGGAGGCCATACTCAGCTCCTGAAATTGTCTTCCACAACAACCACTTTCTGACAGGTATTGATCAGCACCTTCCCCTGAGTCCTCCCAGTATAGATGAAATTCAAATGTCTTCCCAAGGGCTTCACTCTCTCCCCACACTCTACCTTCATCCTTATTGCCCATTGCACCTCCAAGGAATGTCCGATGCTCGGGCCTGATGAACCAACTCTCCACCAACTGGTCTTCTCCACCACCTCTCAGACTGCTTTCTAAGCTGTAGTTTGCCAAACTGCAAGGCAGCTTCCAACTAGTCTCTCCTGATTAAGTAGTGTTGAACAAGCTCAGAGTCTGGAGGCTTTTTCTAGAAATAAATGATAGAGATTTATTCAAGGGTCTTGGAGTTTGCAAACTGGAAACACAGTGAGGCAAAAATCCAAAAGCGTTCCAAAGAAGACAGATATTTAAAACTTTTTATAATAAAACATACATTCTTGAGAATAATCAGTCCTGCATTCTTAGCCCTAGGATGGGTCCAGGACCTTTATCAGTCAGATATCCGGCAATCAAGACGATGGATAGCAGGTGGTCTGGGTAATGTATGTCAGGTAGATGTATACGTGAGTCCTTCAGGGGATAGTTAGAAGGTTAACTGGAGGTTCAGATGTATAACCAGGCATTGACACAGGACTGGAAAGTTCAATAAAGTTTACGTTCTCAGTCTAGTTAGAACAAGAATGGAGTATTTCCTCAGGCCTCAACCTTCATAACGTTAATAATTTAAGCAGCTTGTAGTATGTATTCCCTAGCTACACTCTTATGTGCTCCCTGAAGGTGGGGTGTGAATGGCATCACGTGTCTTTTATTGCCTAACTCAAATGCAATCCCTCTCAGGCACCTACCATCCTGACTTGGTGGAAAGTACAATGTCTGTCCCTTTTATAATCACACGTCCCTTCCCTCCAATCACCAGGGGCTTACAGAACCCAGAGGTGGCAGGGAATGTCGGGCATCTAGTTTCCTCACTGTCCTTGCTCCTTGCAGAGAGCGAGTGGTCTGCCATTTGGCCACCCTCATTGTTCTGCAAGGAATGGGCTTTCTGAGCAGGCAGGCCTGTGAAGCTTCTTCTAACCGGCTCCTTGGCCCAGCCCACTCCGGAACACTTCCAAGTCCTGCCACCTCAGGAGTCAGGCTCAGCGCCTTTCTGGACTTGACACTCAAGTCTGAGCTCCTTCCTTTTAAGGCCTTGAAATCCAACCCTACCCGGAGGCCAGCCTGCTTTTCCAATTCTGGAAATACTAAGCCTTTATTTGCTTGATTTTCTTTAATAAAGGGGCATAATTGCCAGTGAGGAGGCATTTGATGTTCCCCAGGGGCAGACCCTAGAATAGGAAAAAATCGTTTATATTTAAGGAAGGGAGGAAGAACAGAGAATAAGGTCAGTGTAGATGTGCCGTAAGTACAATTTTTAGATACCACTTGTATAAAATAGGATTCTTTTGTAATGCATGTGTTTATTCATCAAACATTTATGGAGCCTGCTATGGGCCCATTAAAATGCTAGGCAATGGGAATGCAGACAAGAGAGATGCAAGACTAACTAACCCTCAAGGTAGGTTTCTGTAACCATCTGGAAAACAGCCATCAAAAAGGCTCCTATCCACCATGAAGAAATACTGTTTATTATCATTTTAAGCCACCTATAATTACTTGTCTGTAGGCGCATAGCATAAATTTTCCTACCTTAAATTACTTGTTAGTTACTTTACTTTTCAGAGAGAATTGTAGATCACATTTCCTTAGGGTAGAGCCTACTCAACACCAACAATCACATGAGTTTTCACAGACTCGTCACATGAGTTTTCACAGACTTGGGTCTATGAGATGAACATAAAACTCTTTCACTCAGAACACTTGATCCCTCTTACAGAATTACAGGTGGCAACTCTGCCAGTTCTCTGATTACCTTTTATAAAGGAAGCAAAGCTCAGAGAAGTTAATTAATTTCCAAGGATGGGGCCAATTCACAAGGGAAGGCCTAGGTATCTAACCAATGAACCATCTACATACAGAAGCAATTCCCCACTCCCAGTTCACAAAACTTTATCTTCCTTACTGGAAGCTGAAAGAAAGTGGGAGCGTTGAGCTGCTGGGAAGGGGGTTTGAAAGGTCCCTGTATTGTCATCAGAGTGAGATTTATCACGAAGCTAATAAAGCTTAAGCTTCAGGGCTCTGCACTTGCCCAAGCTCCTTTGGAGGCTCATACTATAAAAAGTAGTCCCTCATATGCCTTCCAATTAGGAAACTGTAATTTCTCACTTGTTTTAAATTTGTAATTTGTTGGGTTCTGTTTTCTCACTTTAAATTAATATTTGTCATTTGGAAATAAAAATTTGCTAAAAATATTTTTTATCCTTTTCCTTAAATAGGCACCCCAAAATTGTACAAGTTCCAAGCAAACTGGTTGCCCATCTGGTGGTTGACCTCACAGCTCTGTTTCTTCTGCACAGGGATGGTGGTCACAGCATACTAAGGCACAGAGAAGGCAATTGTCTGCACCTACAGACATCATCCCTCACCTTACCCACCCAATAGGGAAACCCATATGTAAATAGCACTTAAAGTTAATAAAAACACACCTATTGACTTCCTACAAGTCAAAGAATAAAACAAAGACTACCAGTTGGAGTTGGGGTGGTTGCCAGGCAAGGAAACATCTACTTAGTAAATTAACTGAGGAACTCACAGAGCGGGGAATGTCAGTGTAATAAAGGAGGTTTCATGGTAGTTATGCTAATTAAGGATTGAGAACTCTCCAGAGGGCTGAATGAGTCTATATATCTGTACACTGTTGGTTAAAACAGCCCCATTATTCCTTGGTCAGGAAGTCTTTGCTTAGCTCCAGTAAGGGTCTGGTGTCCCCCAGGCCATTGAAGCCTCACAGTCATTTATCAGCTTCCGCTGGTCAGAACCAGCTGTGATGACACACGGTGTTCCGTTTCGGTATCTGCTGGGCAATAGCTGCTGAAAGTGGAAATTTTTGTTTTAACATACAAGAAAGGAGGAGCAATAAGGTAGTCGGCTTAGGGTAAATCCACTCAACAACCATGTTAGATAACATATTACTAAATGGTTAAATAAACTTAAAGTGCCAAAAACAGTATCTGGTACATAGTAAGTGCTGCGTCATTATTTCCTAGTATTATTAAAATCATCTACATTTTATAGTTGGAGAAACTGAGATCCAAAGAGGTCAAGGAACTTCCTCAAGATCACCCAACTAGCAATGATGGAGCTAGAGTACCAGTCCAGGACTCTGACTTCAGAGGTAGTACTCTTTCTTCAGCTAAAGCTGTCCCTTTGCAAAGAAATCTGACACATAGAAATCCCTGGATAAATATCCAGTTTTCTAAATTCCTACGAAAACTATTCTACAAAGAGAACTCTGAGCATGCAACTTATTCGCCACCTCCGAGGGCTGCAGTTTTGGTCTTTAGATAGGAGTTCGGAAGTGGGAAAACCTCAATCCAGTGGAGCACAGCCATTTTTCCTTCAGTCCTTGGGCTGCAGCACAAGGACAAATTCTGAGACTTCTTTTGTCCAGAAAATATATGGCCTTGAAGATAGAGTACCCTCAGTGAGGCAGATCAAGTTTTCTGAAGGTGGCCACAACGATGTCTCCCACTCTGCTTACTCTTCTTACAATGCTTACAGTGTGATTTTTTTAAATATAGACTTTATTTTCTAGAGCAGTTTTAGATTCATAGAAAAATTGCACAGAAAGTATAGTGTTTTCCCATATTCCCTCTTTCTCTTCTCTTCCCTCTCTTTTAATACACACAGCTTCCCCTATCATTAACATCTTGCATTAACATGTACATTTGTTACAGTTACTCCGTTATTAACTTAAGTCAGTGGTTTACATTAGGGTTCACTCTTTGTGTTGTACACTTCTATGGGTTTTGACAAATTCACAATGACATGTATCCACTAGTACAGTATCACACAGAAGTTTCACTACCCTAAAAATCCCCCGTGCTCCACCTAGTCATCCCTTCCCTCTTCTCCATGAAACTATGGCAGCTTCTGATCTTTTTCTTATTTCCATAGTTTTCATTTTCTAATATAATGCAATTTTAATACTCCTTCCACCAGCATTGAGCCTGTGTCCCCTTCTCAGGTGAAACTGGATGGGCTTGTGACTTGGACAAAAATGACATTCTGTGAGTGATGACGTCCTTTGTCTCTGATCCAGGAGACTTCTGAAGCAACATTATAAAAAGCCACACAGCTCTCGTGCAGTTCTCTTTGAATGTTCACTCTTGGAATCTACCACATTGTGAGAATGCCCAAGTTGCCTGCAGAGAGACCCTGGTGGAGAGAGAGTGAACCCTCGAATAGCAGCCAGCATTAACCTGCCAATTGTATGTGAGTGAGCCACCTTCGAAATAAGCCCTCCAGCCCCAGGTGACCACACCCAGCTGGTGCCACATGGAACAGAAGGGAGCTGTCCCAGCTGAGGCCTATTCAAATCACAGGGGTATGAGCAAAATAATTGTTTTAAACCACGAAGTTTTAGGGCAGTTTGTTATGCAGCAATAGATAACCAGAACATTCAGGTATCCCCTAGGGATAGAAAATACATCTCGTTCATCATTTCATTTTAAGCAGCAATTGGGGAACTTTACATAGGAAAGTATTTTGCTTCTTATTGTTGGTGGTGATAAAACCAAAATACAAGGCAAACATAGTAAATACAAATCCATGAGCAAAGGTATCAAAAAATTTAAGATCTAGAAGGAGGCTTAGCAATCATTTAGGCCAGTTTCCCCTAGATGATGAAAATTAAGTGATTTACTTAGAGTCATACCGCAAGTTAGTGACAGAATTAAGACTTGATCCCAGCACTCTATTTAAAAAACACAAGATAAAAACAAGTAAAATTTAGTTCTACTTCATGAAGCATGTAATCAACTTATGGACTTCACCAACCCAAAGGTTAAAAAAGTATCAATCACTTTGGAGACAGCAGGATCATATAGGATTAAAGGAACACTAAATATCTGGGGATCATATTTCCAACATCTACAATAATATTAAGAAAGGGCATCTTTCATGCCTCCTTTGTAGATTTTTCTTAGGCAATCAGTTGACTAATTTCAGCCAACAAGGAAGTAATTGTTTTATATAGAACCACTTGGGCTCTGCCCCTCTCTAACAAAAGGCTTTTAACTGTGTTGGGAGGTGATTCTCCATTGGCCTCTAATTGTTCTGCACATCTTGTGATCAAGGCACTGGTCAACTTCTGTTCTGGAATATCTTTTCAAAGATGATTGTCTAGTGAACAGCCTTGGAAAATAGAGATAGTGCCTTCCTCTGGAGCAAAGGACAGGCATGCTCACTGCCCATTATGAAAGATTTGCGTTCCCTAAACTTAGAACTCCTCTCCTACAATGCAAACACTGCATGAGCAAACATCCATATGAGTTCATCTGCGTCACCTCCATGGGACTTGTAGGCAATGTGCTGCTCATAGTGCTTTCTGTGCTGTGAGTAATGATGTCCTTTGTCTCTGGTCCAGGAGTCTTGTGTCTTCACTATTCACAAAACTGTGGCAGGCTGACTTGTTAACTTTCAAGTAGAATAAAATCTCAGACCCTTTACAGTCTTGACATTCTTTCCTCTTGTGCTGGAAATGAGGCCGGATCAACAGTAAGAAGATAGAGGTTTGAAGCTGGAAAGAATGATTACATTCATTGATGGGAATAATGAACCTCAGAAAGTGTCAACCCCGTATTTTAGGGTCTGACAAACTTGCAAGTACTTCCCTTTTCTGAGATAAGCTGTACCTAAACCTTAATTCTTTTAAATCCAACAGGACTGAAATTCCAGAACACTAAAGACGGAAACTGGCAGAAAAGGTTTACCAAGAAGCCAAGGAAACTTAAGCTCTAGGGGCCCTCACCACCCATGCCCTTCCAAGGCCCTGGCAAGAGCTCTACTAGTGGGTTCACATGATCATGTGTTTTGTAAAGTTTGAAGAAATAAACTTTTTAACCTCAATTCACAATTCCACTGTCTCTTTTCATTCTGACTTTTCCTCCATCACACTTTCCTTCATGTAAAGTGGTTTAGGAGTGGCCATGGGTATTTGGGATACCAATGCAAATGAGTTCGTGGTACATGTAGCTTGGATTTAGCTTGGGATATATTTATACATTTCACAGTTACATTTGTGTACAGTTTAACCATCCCTCTGTAGAGATGGCTTCCTGCTGCCTACTGTGCCAACACCAAACATCATGACATGAAGACCCCAGGCCAGAGGCAATATCAGGAAATCAAAGGGCCCCATGGCACTTGCCACTGCAAGGACAGGGATAATGGCTGAAAAAAAGGACTGAAATGCATGCAGCCAGAAGTCACTTTTCGAAAATTCTTCCAATCATTATGTAATATTGTAAGCAAAGAATCCCTGGACACAATTTTTCTTATTAGGACTACTACTCAGTGCAGCTAATATAATAACAAACCTACACGCAACATTTTTCATGTTTGTTGGAAACTATGCAAAATGGGATTATCAGAATTCCTGTGTGTATAGGGTACAAACAGTAGTACAGTTGTTGTGTGAGGTTCCATATTTTATTACAGATTACATCTTGGCACACTGGATGAATCCTATTCTAACAAAGCCTGACAGTGTCTGATGAGAAGACACATAAAATTGCCACCAATGGTTAGGAATGGCTTGGAAAAAATCAGTATTCCAGTGACAAAACAATATATATTCATCAATAGATTAACAGATGCATTTAAGTGTAATTTGATTACCTGACTATATAACAAAATTCAACTTGGTGGCAATTTCAAAATGCATCTGAAATGCTCATCGAGAACTTATTTTCAGATAATTTTATATATTGTGTTCAGAATTGCTGATCACACGAAGATAAATATGATGAGAAGGAAATGTCCTGTCAAAGCCCAAAATGAAAATTAATTAGAGTTTGAAAGTGTCAAAAACTGTCTTGCTATTAGAAGATAACAGTAACTAGAATCTTTGATGGCCAAAATTATAAAAATAGGGGGAGAAGAATCACAATAGCCAACATGGATGAAAATTAATATAGAAAAGGTAAAATTGATTAGGAAAATCAGGACACTCTAATACAGGGAACAAAAGACAGAAAGATGGATGGTATTGTAAAGGAACACACAGTTTGTACAGACAGTGGAGCAAACTTGAGACCCACAGTTGCTTCGTTTTAATGAATTCAGTGACTTTTGTGTCCTTTATTTTGCTACGTGTCTTTTATGTTTGTTTGTTTGTTTTTCTGTGGTTGGTTTTGTTTGTTTTTGTCTAGCCAAAAACAGAGGGGAAAAAAGTACTCTAGAAATTTGTCGGGTACACAATTAATAGTCTATTACATTAATAGTCTTATTAATAGTCTTATTGCATTTTATAAAGTTTCTGAAATGTCTGCTTTTTAAAATTTGTAGTTTGCTGTGATTTCTAATGCTAAGCTTTCTCATTCATAACTAATTTTGTATTTGTAATTTTGTACTACTTTTTTTCAAGAAAGTCCCTGAATTATATGTGTTCCAGGCCCTTCTAACCATGGATCTGGCTCTGGAGACAGGTCATGCAATTTTATTCCCTATCAATCAATGCCAAACAATATTCAGACACCATTTTTTGCCCAAAGGAGAAAAGATTCAATTGTCTAAAAGGTTCTGGGCTAGAGAAGAGACAGATCCAGATAACCCCAGAGGCTCACTTTGTCTCTGCTTTTGGGAGTTTAGTGAAAGGTGCCAACCAGGGTTGTAGCTTTGGTTGGTTAAAAAAAGAGTCAGAGGCGGGGTGGGGGAGAGAGCGCATGTTGGCAAGTCTTGGCTGCTTTTTTACCTTTCAGGAAGACTCAACAACAAATTCAGTAGCAAATTCAGACTAGGGCTAACTTGTTTGAAAGCAGAGAGGGAAGGAAATAGAGCTATGACGAAGTCTTAGGGTTGAAAACCCCAATTGTTAAATAGTTACCACTTATTGAATAAATGGATGGATGAATGGATGGATGGATGGATGGATGGATGGATGGATGGATGGATGGATGGATGGATGGATGGATGAAAAAGCCACTACTCCTTTATCTAAATTCTAGTGACAATTGCTTTATTAGTCATGGTCCTTATTGTAGACAGGAGCATCCACCGTAATTAGTTTAAACACAAAGGGATTGTTAAGGATGTAGAGGGCTAATAGAATTGTTGGAAAAGCTGAAGAAGTAGGCTACAGCTGTAGGGCAGCTTCCAGAATCAGAGCTTTCCATTTTGGAAGCAGCAGCTCCCTTTGTGGCTCACTTCGGTGATGTGGTTTTGGAAGGCATCCTTGAATCTTATCCTAGGGTCATTTTCTGCAGAACTCTGGCCAGGACACCTCACATAATAGCAGTGGTAATAATCTGCCAGTCTCATCTCTTACCATGAGAATAAAAAAGATTTTTACAGAGCTGTACCAATAATGTCTGACCCCTATGATAAAACTCAGCACTATTGAGCAAAATGGCACTTGGAAAAACGTCAAAGAATTGGGCAGTGGTATAGGCAGGAATATCTATCTTTACTGATACGAGAAGTATCAGTGAGTTAGTGGGAGCTAAACTGTGCAATAAGAACAAGGACACAAAGATGAAGTCATTTAAATTCCATCTCTGTACTATTCTGGTTCTGTGTTCTCCTCACTCCCTCCTATCACTCTGCCTCTCATGCTGCCACCATTGTCAAACAAAACTGAAAAAAAATATGCCATAGAATAGGATAATTTAGTAAATTTTTATGTTTACCATTGGAAGTAACTTCCAAAGCAGAAATGTTTTGTGACTGACAATAATTGAATTCTTTAACATTATAAAGCTGACTTTTTGTTGCCTATGTTTGGAATGTATGATAAATATCCTATGATAGCAATAAAATGCAAGTTCTCTAGGTGGTGAAGGGGAATAGCTGCTATAGACAAGTTCAACTTCTGTCACCGTATAAATTCTTCATGATACGACAGATTAGCATCAACTCCATTATCAGTGCCTCCTGGTTATTGATAGGAAATATTTTCATATCCATTATACAAACTTCCACACATAGATTAGCTCAGGGTACTTGTTAAGTCTGTTTCAGGGAAATGATACAAACATATGGTCTTTCTATGCCCGACTCTTCAAAACCTCTGTCAACAGAGCTGAGAATATTTGGTTCAGTAATTTCTTTGCTGGACTCAAAAGTGTAAAATTTCTCTGCAGGATTTTGTCCTCAATGCAAATACTGTTTTCACTTCTGGAAAATGTTCACCTTACAGAAAAACCCATCAGCAAAATGTTTTAAATTTGCTACCCCTTACGCCAGCCCATCTCTAAACTTCCCTGGGCAATAATAAATGTTTACCAGATTCACTAGGATTCACCTTTCTATCCTGGCACCAAACACTTCAGGCACTACTTGTGGTGGTTTTCCTCTGTGTCGATTTAGCTAAGCTGGAACTATGCTTCCCAAAAGTTCTTTCTTCATATCGTTCCAAGCTAAGATCATACACAAGAGAAATTTGCATGAGATTTGGAAGCCACAAATTAAACAAGAGCCATTATGCTAGGAAGTTCAGTACAGGTCTCAGTGGCTGGTGCAGGCCACACACATTGCTGGCTCATCTTGTTAGCCTGAGGCAGCAACAAGATATCCAGTTCTTTTAGCTCCCACCGGATCACCACCTTCACCTCCTAGTCCTGGACCACGCACATGGACAGCTCCACAGCTAAAGGCACCAACTTCTACAGGTCACCAGCATCACTGGAGTTGGATACAGTGAAACATAGATACAATTTGTCCTTATACACTTCACTTGTCTATTTTCCTCTGCTTCTCAACCAGTTTTTTTCCCTCAACTGACCTACAACAACCTCAGGCCAATCTCTAGATAGCTCCCCTTTGTGGTCTCTGGTAGGAAATTTTTCTCTTATCCTCCAACTAATCTCCTTCCAGAACTTGACTCCCTTAGCTCTTCAATTGTATAAAGCCTAATCCCTATAACAAATCTCTTTATCCACACCACTCACAGTGGTTCTGTTCTCCCGACTGAACTCTGATGTGCTGCTAGTGAGAAAGTTGATGGGAAACAGAGTGACAGATGAACCCATGAAATGAGACTCCAAATCTCAGCTTGTTAATCACTGCAGTCAAACCTACATTTGCTCAGGAGCACTGGCAGAAAGCAAATCAACACATCTTATTCCTAACAGTCATCAAACTCTTCACATTTTTTATGCTCTCTGATATAGCCATTCCACCCCTAAATTTTATCTCAAGGAACTAGTTATGGATTGTATAACATTTTGATAAATCAGTTGGTGAAACGTTCAAGGGACATATTTCAGTGAAAATAGATGCTCCATGAATTGCTGTCTGGATAGTTAGTTCTGCTGACTGCAGAACTTTTTGATTTGCTGAGAAAATGTGCAGAGATAAATAACTCTGAACTCAGGACTTCATGAGGGATATTTGGAAACTGTGTCCGAGGAGGAAAAAGAAGAGAGAAGAGGTTGCTGTCTGGAAAGAAGAATGGAGGATAGAAAACACAAATATCAAATGGCTAATAATCCCAAGTATCCACTGTGGAGTGTGTGGTGTGTGTTTCCCCATGAAAGATTCACGTCTGATAATTCACAGTGGGGCTGGTTCTATTTGGAGACAAGTCAAAGTGCTGAGTGCTTCTAAAAAATGGACATAATAGAAAAATGAGCAAAAATAGAAAAAAATGAGGAAATATTAGAAACAGTCTAAGTGTTGAAAAATGGAATTATTTAAACGAATTAAGTCATTTCCAAGCAACAAAATATTAAGCCACCATCCAAAACTACATTGTAAAAAAATGTTTAGTAGTATGAAGAAATATCTTAAAGGAAGAAAGCACATTTCAATGGAATGTACAGAACTAACAGAGAAAAAAGACTGAAAGAGTAAACAGCAAATACTGACAGCTATGGCAATTTAGGCTGACTTTTATTTTCTTCCTTTTATTGATTTGTAATGTCTTAAATTTCTATTATAAATGTGTATGTCTTTTGTAAACAAACAAACAAACAAAAAACCCAGCAGATTTATGTAGATATTTGTAAAGTAGGTGAGTCTTTCCTACTTTTCGGCCCAAAACAAGGGCCGAAAGGTAGGAAAGCAAACAGTAGGTGGATTTAGGCAAGTGTTCATGTTCCAGAAATTGCTAATCTGATCCAGCTGCATCTTATCGCACTTCTGTCACCCTCAGGAGTAAGGACACTGATCAACACATTCCTCCTCCTCACTCCTGACAGAGTCACACCATGAAGGTGCGAAAAAGGCCAACACAGAGACGGGATTCATTGTCTTCAAAATGAGGCAATCCGAGTTGTGGCCCAGTCTCTGTCAAAGGCTGCCATTGACTCTGGGGAGCAACTTGGCACTATCCAGTAGAGCTGAAGCTGCACTTCCAAGTTTATACCCTGAAGAAACTCTCATATGTGCATAAGGAGTTGCATGCCTGAATGTTTATTTCACTATTGTATTCTTCGCATTAACTTTTTTTTTCCTATGGAAAATTTCAAACATATACAAAAGTTTACATAGAAGTTTAATATACCACTCAGCATCAGTAATAATCACTTCACAACTAATCTCATCTGATCTAAATCCCACCCACTCACCATCACTCCTATATTATTTCAGAGCATATTCTAGACATCGTATCATCTCATCCATAAATATTTCAGTATAAATACATAACATATGCTGAATAGATGTATATATACAAATATTATACCTCAAAACTAAAAAATTTTTAAAAAGTAACCAAAAAACCAACCATGATATTAAATCAAAGATGCAATAACAATAATTTCTTAATGTCTTTAATTATCAGGCCAGAGTTCAAATTTTTAATTTTTTTCATAAATTTGATCATTCTTGAGACAATTGGAACTATGGAAATGATGGGATATTTAATTATATTTTAAAACTTATTATTTTAAGTATGATGTTTTCGTGTTTTTTAAGTCTCATGATGAAATATTTATAGATAAATGATATGCTATCTGGAATTTGCTTCAAAATGGCATAACAGGAGTAGAGATTAAACAAGATTGGCTATGAATTGATTACTGTTGAAGCTGAGAGATGGGTACGTGGGGTTTATTATACTATCTTCTCTGCTTTTTCATATATTTGAAATTTTCCATAAGAAAACATTTTAAAAAGCAGATCTAAATAGTACATTGTTTCTGCATAGAAAGAGAGAGAAGACAGAACAAAAAAAAAGGAAAAAGGGGCAAGATAAACACAAAATTAAGAGCATAGTTACCTGGGAGTAGTTAAGATTATTGGAAACATTCTTACTAGTTCTTAGTTGTGAGTGACCTTCATGTTATTTTTTAAACTAAAATATTAAATGATAGATAAAATAAAAGAGAGTTATTTATGTAGCAATGCCAATATGTAGTATCACAGACCAAGGATTAGAATTAGTCCCATTTGGTGCACTTGAGTCTTCTATTCCAGTTCACCTTTTTTTTAAATGGTGAGGATACAATACACCGACTTCCTGACCTTCCCCAACTGACATGACTGACAGCCTGGGAAACACAGGACAATGTGATGGTTAGTGTCTCTTCAAATTCTCAGATCCAAAAAGGCTAAAGTTGGTTTAATCTATGCATTAGCTCTGATTACAAATATCAGAGCTAATATGATATGCATTAGCTCTGATTACAAATATCAGCAGTAAAAAGGGGGCTTCTGCTGACTTCTGTTTAAGAAAACATAAGGACTGCTCTCTTTTGCTGGATCCTCCTCCTCTTCCTGACCTCTAATGGGTGGAGGGCCCTGGGACTCGGTCCTCAAATGCTTTTCTTCTCTCCCTCTACCCAAGCCTAAGTGATATCATCCAATTCTTGGGTATTATATACCATCTACATGCTAGTGACTCCCAAATTTGTATTTTCATCACCTACCTTTCTTCTGAATTTCAGATTCCTTTATCTAACTGCCTACATGATGTTTCCATTAGGATATCTGATTCTATTCTTAAACCAAACTCTAGATCCTTCCCCAAATCTTACTAGTCCCAGTAAATTGCCATGGTTGATCCAGGCCAAAAGCTGTGCCATCATCGTTGACTCCTCTCTTTCTCTCACGAGCAAATCCTCTTGTCCCTACCTTCCTATTTCTAGAGACGTCTCTACCATCTCTACCTCTAAGGCATGTTCCAGATCTGACCACTACTGGCCACTTCTTAGAGACCACGGCTACCATGTTAGTCCACCCTGTCAATGCTCAGGATTCATGGAAGGAACTTACCTTTCTATGTTTTCCTTTCACGACCGGAATGTTTCCCTGCCCTCCTGACTTCTCTGTACCACTTACCACTCCACAGCAGGAACATGTGCCTCTGCAGTGTCTCCCTAGCAGGGTGCAGGTAGACACTCCCGAATCTTTCAGGAGCTTCTACCTTCTACCTCACCCCCTCATCCTACTCCCCGCCTTGTCCCTCCATCCGCTCCGCTGCCCACAAGCCTGGTAGGAGCCTCGACCCTTATGACTAAGGCCGGTCCTTTTCCTTGATTCTTCCTTCTCACCATAGAGCTAATTTCCTCCATTACTGGCTGCTACATCCTTTACACCACATCCAATTTCCCTCTTCCAACCCCCAGCTTAACTTTCACGGTGGACAAGGTACAGAGGGTTTACCAACAAAAGAAATACTTATCCGGATGGAAGTCAAAAATATTTATGCCCACTGCACTACTCTTAACATTCCCACACCTGGTAATTTTCATCACAGATCAGATTTGTGAAAGGTGTGTGATTATCAGGTTTCTATCAGAGGACTTCTGATTTTCTCCCTATTCTTTCTTTAATAAGAGATTGCATGTAAAATGTATAAAAAGTGGCCCGCCATTTATTCCTCCTCCTTTCATCCTTCCAGAGTCTTAAAGAATGTTCACTAAGCCTTAGAGAAAGCTTTAGCCTCGAGAAAACCTTTCCAGCTCTTTGTCTGCCCCAATCCTTTGCTGTACCTTCCATCTTTTCCACCGCAACGTCTTCTCACCTGGGGCCCGAACACCCTCATCCGCCTCCTCTGTGAAGGGCTCTTACCTAGAAAATCTACTGCATGCTCTGCAGCTTTCTGTCACCATAGCTGCGGCTTCCTTTCCCCACAGGTCCACAGCCCCTCCATGCCCATCGCCTTCCTCAACCCTCACTCCTGACCTTGCTTTCTGCAGAAGCCTCCTCCAGCTCTTTCAGGGCCAGTCGCCATCACGGTTTATGATATTCCAATATTTTCTCCATTTCTGAATGGAGACCTAAAAAACAGGGCTGAAGACACCTGCCTGAGATCACAGGGTCTACTGCCACCTGGACTTCACACCAACATTTTCTAATTCGCAGGCCATTCAGAGGCCTGGGATTAAAGTGGCAGCTTCCAGAGAGCCTTGCTTTACTCATCACCTTTCTCACTGATTCAAGGCACACGCCTGTCTGGGCCTCTTAATCTGCCAGCTAGCACTTGCAATTACACAAAGAACCCAAAGTAGATGCCCTTCTCCATTTAATGGGAAATATTCTTGTTCAGTCCTGCCTTAAATAAGTAACGGGCTGGAGAAATGTCCTTTGTATTTTTTGTTCTTACCATGGCCCTTTTTATGATGCCACAGAGACAAACAGACCTCTGTGGAAATTGTGCCTTCAAAGCTGGTGGCTGCTACCTGCAAGCATCCTGAAAAGCAAACTTGGTGCTGATAACAGCTTTGACTTTCTCAGGAACAGAACCTTCTGCTCACCAGAGAACACTTCTATTGAAGTGTGAGGCCACATAGACAGACCAACCCTGTCCCCTTGACTTGCCAAACACATCACACTAGCAGGGGAGGCGGGGAGCAAATAAACTAACCAGATTCTGTCACCCTGCTCAGTTTTGTCTTCGAAAAGTCCCCCATGCTGTCATATTAAATGATAGATAAAAAAAAAGAGAGTTATTTATGTAGCAATGCCAATATGTAGTATCACAGACCAAGGATTAGAATTAGTCCCATTTGGTGCACTTGAGTCTTCTATTCCAGTTCACCTTTTTTTTAAATGGTGAGGATACAATACACCGACTTCCTGACCTTCCCCAACTGACATGACTGACAGCCTGGGAAACACAGGACAATGTGATGGTTAGTGTCTCTTCAAATTCTCAGATCCAAAAAGGCTAAAGTTGGTTTAATCTATGCATTAGCTCTGATTACAAATATCAGAGCTAATATGATATGCATTAGCTCTGATTACAAATATCAGCAGTAAAAAGGGGGCTTCTGCTGACTTCTGTTTAAGAAAACATAAGGACTGCTCTCTTTTGCTGGATCCTCCTCCTCTTCCTGACCTCTAATGGGTGGAGGGCCCTGGGACTCGGTCCTCAAATGCTTTTCTTCTCTCCCTCTACCCAAGCCTAAGTGATATCATCCAATTCTTGGGTATTATATACCATCTACATGCTAGTGACTCCCAAATTTGTATTTTCATCACCTACCTTTCTTCTGAATTTCAGATTCCTTTATCTAACTGCCTACATGATGTTTCCATTAGGATATCTGATTCGGTCCCACTTACCACTCCACAGCAGGAACATGTGCCTCTGCAGTATCTCCCTAGCAGGGTGCAGGTAGACACTCCCAAATCTTTCAGGAGCTTCTACCTTCTCCCTACCTCATCCCCTCATCCTACTCCCCCGCTTGTCCCTCCATCCGCTCTGCCGCTCACAAGCCTGGTAGGAGCCTCGACTCTTATGACTAAGGCCTGTCCTTTTCCTTGATTCTTCCTTCTCACCATAGAGCTAATTTCCTCCATTACTGGCTGCTACATCCTTTACACCACATCCAATTTCCCTCTTCTGTCGGAAACCAGCCGACCAAGTCAAACCGGGTACCTGAATGGGGGAGCGGGGACTGAGAAAAAAGAGAAGACAGACAGGGTGCAGGAGGGAGAACAGATCTCACAACTGTCTCTCCGAGTTTATTTCTTATCCTTCTTTTTATACATAATCTGTTCCTTTTGGTATCCCAAGATAACATAATTAAAGTAACATCCTGAAGATCAAGGTACAATCGACATTTCCTTTGACACTCCCTTTATCTATACTTAATCTTCTTCTTCCTGGAATTCCACAGAACCAGCCTTTTCCTATTTATGCAAGCAGGCCTCCCGAGATAAACCATGCACTCTTTTGAGTTTGGAGAGCTTTATCTCCCTGCACTCTTCCAACCCCCAGCTTAACTTTCACGGTGGACAAGGTACAGAGGGTTTACCAACAAAAGAAATACTTATCCGGATGGAAGTCAAAAATATTTATGCCCACTGCACTACTCTTAACATTCCCACACCTGGTAATTTTCATCACAGATCAGATTTGTGAAAGGTGTGTGATTATCAGGTTTCTATCAGAGGACTTCTGATTTTCTCCCTATTCTTTCTTTAATAAGAGATTGCATGTAAAATGTATAAAAAGTGGCCCGCCATTTATTCCTCCTCCTTTCATCCTTCCAGAGTCTTAAAGAATGTTCACTAAGCCTTAGAGAAAGCTTTAGCCTCAAGAAAACCTTTCCAGCTCTTTGTCTGCCCCAATCCTTTGCTGTACCTTCCATCTTTTCCACCGCAACGTCTTCTCACCTGGGGCCCGAACACCCTCATCCGCCTCCTCTGTGAAGGGCTCTTACCTAGAAAATCTACTGCATGCTCTGCAGCTTTCTGTCACCATAGCTGCGGCTTCCTTTCCCCACAGGTCCACGGCCCCTCCATGCCCATCGCCTTCCTCAACCCTCACTCCTGACCTTGCTTTCTGCAGAAGCCTCCTCCAGCTCTTTCAGGGCCAGTCGCCATCACGGTTTATGATATTCCAATATTTTCTCCATTTCTGAATGGAGACCTAAAAAACAGGGCTGAAGACACCTGCCTGAGATCACAGGGTCTACTGCCACCTGGACTTCACACCAACATTTTCTAATTCGCAGGCCATTCAGAGGCCTGGGATTAAAGTGGCAGCTTCCAGAGAGCCTTGCTTTACTCATCACCTTTCTCACTGATTCAAGGCACACGCCTGTCTGGGCCTCTTAATCTGCCAGCTAGCACTTGCAATTACACAAAGAACCCAAAGTAGATGCCCTTCTCCATTTAATGGGAAATATTCTTGTTCAGTCCTGCCTTAAATAAGTAACGGGCTGGAGAAATGTCCTTTGTATTTTTTGTTCTTACCATGGCCCTTTTTATGATGCCACAGAGACAAACAGACCTCTGTGGAAATTGTGCCTTCAGAGCTGGTGGCTGCTACCTGCAAGCATCCTGAAAAGCAAACTTGGTGCTGATAACAGCTTTGACTTTCTCAGGAACAGAACCTTCTGCTCACCAGAGAACACTTCTATTGAAGTGTGAGGCCACATAGACAGACCAACCCTGTCCCCTTGACTTGCCAAACACATCACACTAGCAGGGGAGGCGGGGAGCAAATAAACTAACCAGATTCTGTCACCCTGCTCAGTTTTGTCTTCGAAAAGTCCCCCATGCTGTCTCTTCCCCATCTTGGGTACATCCATAATGAGGGCTACCACCAGCCGAGTGGCATGGCTTTGGCTTTTGGGAAATCATAGCCCTCAGGTCAGGCAGGAGACCATATATAAAGACTGGTTGACTCTTCTCCAGTTGGGTGACTCTTCAACAGTGGCCAAGCCCTCGCCTGTGCCAAGCTACCATGTTAGCATTCATCGTGCCAATGCCACCAAACCAATCTTAACAGAGCACAGCCCCTACCCTTTGGAAGCTTCTAGAGTTTACACACACACACACACACACACACACACACACACACACACACACACTCACACATTGCCCTAAAGGATGTAAGAAAAGTACAAAGTGCCAAGGAGTTTAGAGGCAAAAAGTCACATTTAGTTGGAAAGAGGAGAAGCTTCACTACAAGATAGATTTATCTCTTAGCACACAGAAAACAACACTCAAGACACAAAAACATATTTAAAAATTGAATCTCCCATGATGATTATGTTCATTACACCTGTCACCTCAGAGAAATGCACTCAAATATTCCAAGTTTATGTGAACCCCATACTTCGTTTCCCAGCTGAGGCACTTTATTCAGTTTGATCAGAATGTCACAAAGGACATGGGTCCTGACCACAGGCCACCAGGGAGTGTACTGACTAATCTCTATTGCTTATTTTATTTTATAACCACATCATATTTTCTATGTTCTAGGTACTGTTCAAAGCACTTTGCAGATATTAACATTTTAATCCTCACAAGCACCCAAGAGGTACTACTGTCCCCATTTTACAAATGATGAAACTGAGGCACAGAATATATAACTTACCCAGATTACATAGCTAATGCAATTCAAATCCTAGCTAATGAGATCCAAACTCATGTAGTCTGTGATCTTAACCACTACACTGCTTATCGACTTAATTATAACAGTCCTCTCAGGTGAATCTATGATGGAGACAATTTGCCATGAGTCTCTCATGTTTCTGCACCTCTCTGAGCAGAGGCACGACTTCTTTCGTTCCTAACTATTGTTTCAAGGATGTTTGCATAACGAATTGCTTTTGGAAGATAAGAGTTATTATCTCCCTCTGGAGCAAAGGGCAGACATATTTACTGCTCATTAATATTCAGGGTTACTCTCCTGTAATGTAATCAACAGGTGACATCTGGACTTCTTTAAATCTCTTTGTAGAATTAGGGCTCAGAGAACAAATGCTGACATTATGGCTACTACTATTGCTGAAATAATAACATCTTTTGTCTCTGACCCAAGTGTCTCCTCTCTTCTGCCACATCCACGAAACTGTGCTAGGCTGGTAACTTGCAAGTGGTGTAAGTTAACAGAAGACTTTCTAAAGGAGGCAATGTTTGAGCCATGTCTCGAAGGAAGTGATGGAGATGAAAGTCTCCTGGAAGGAGAAAGACATGTAAAGTGAAGGAACAGGGGTATGCATGATACTGCAGGGTGTGGCTAGGCTTTGTGGCTCCAAGTTTCAGTCTCCCTAGTAATATCTCCATTGGAATAAACTTAGTTTTAGATAAGTTTTCTTTTATATCTTTCAACTTATCTTTAGAAGCTACAACGTGATTTTATTTTCTCACTTTGTCAAACTCATCACCCATGAGCTGAGAAAACCACGTGATGGAAATTCATTCTGCCTTAAACGTTTCTGTTTGCCTTGGCCCCTGGGAATCCGGCTTCCTGAAGATAAACATCAAGGTTCAGCAAGAGCTCAGATGACGTCAGTGACAGCTTGGGTCCAAGGTGGAGTCCTGTTCATCAAGAACCCTAACTCTCTCTCTTCACACAATATGTGTGCCTGCCACTGGACTGATGTTTACGTCCTTTGTTACAAGTTTTACTCCTAACATTTGTTGCAATAAAATATCTTGGGGCTTAAATGATATCAACTCTTAATTGTATGTCCACATTTAAGATATGGTTTCTAACCTGAGTATATTAAAAGGCATCTTGAAGATTAAAATGGAAGACTTAGTTTATTCCACCCATATGTGAATATCTGATGTTGGGTTGCCCCCAGAAGCAGAGCTTGAGACAAGGATTCAAATGTGAATAGTATAATCCTGCTAGAAAACCCTGGGAGTCAGCTCAGTGTACATACCTCATAGTTCTCCCTCCTGGGAGTGAAGCAGCTGGAGGATTTGTAAACCAGCTCCTGTCAGTCTTCGATTGAAGGCTGTTGGTGGGTGAGAGGACTCAGGAGGAGAAGACGGTCAGTCCCCCAGCCCTGCTACTCCCAGGCAAAGCGATGCAGACGCTGGCAGGAGGACATGAGCCGGCACCCACTGTAGTGGTGAGGCCTGAGGGACACAAAAAGGACACTGCTTTAGATTGAAAGGCCTCTCCTGCTAAGCAAATGACACTGATTCACCCCACCCTAGAAAAGAAAGTTACAAGGAAAAATAATCTTCTGATAGAATGGCTAAAAATCCAGGCCTCAAAATTGTAAAAAAAACAAAAAAAAAACCCACAAAAAGTATAGTTTTCTGGAAGGAGCCTTGCCACATAAGCTATAAAAAGAAAAGATGTCTCTGGCTGGCCATCCACCCCAAAGCAGCTGCTGGAGCTACACGTCCAGCTATGGAGGGGGAAGAAGAGGTGCTGGAGAAGTTCTGCCGGGGTTGGTTCTCCAGGGTGTCTGAATCAGGTATGGATACTGATTATCCTTCAGCCAGAGAAGTAACCAACCCTTGAGATACTGGGGAGAGGGGCAAAAAGCTGTGTCACCTGTAAATAAGGTCACTCCCAGAATCTGTACACAGTAGTCATGCCTTGCTGAGATGGAAGACCCTAGATGAGCAACTAAGGCTATACAGCTTGACCTCCATGACTGGCTCCGCGATTGGTTTAAAAGGCTCTCAGTCCCAGATGTGCGGTGGCCGCCTGAGGCAGTGAGCGGTTGTGCCTAAATTGGCAAGATATTTTCAGTGAAGTTGCCCAGAACATTCCTCGTTTTCTCCCATGCATAAATAGAGCAGGCATAAGCCCAGGATGATTATCAGGGAACAAAGGAGGAACATGGAGCAACCTGTGGCCTTCAAAATGCAACTCTGTGAGAGGAGGATCCATAGAATAATTGCTGTCCTCTGCCTGTTGAAGGCTCTCAGCCTCCAGAAATGCAGACTGTATCTTTGCAGGCACAAGAGCAGTGACCGCTCCCTCCACTTTCTCGCTTTCTTCTCCAGCTGACCACCTGCTTAGTTCTTGTCATATTTTCAGACTACCTCCTACTATCGGCACCAACACCTGAATGACTAATTATTAAATATCTTCCTCCAAATCGAGTTACTCTTTTTACACATACACGTTTATTAACAAAGGAAATTTGACCTCATAAGTGAACACAAATGACCTTACCAATGAACACAAAACAATGTTATCGAATTTCAGCCAGCTCTTGCCCACCATAGGCTGTGGTCCTGAAGGCTGCACATGCTCTCTCTCGCTTTCTCTCTCTCTCCTAAAAAAAAGAAAAAGGCAGAGTTTGATCTTTGATTAACTAATAGGACTGAAACAGATGCCTAGAAAATTTGCAGCAGAAATAGGTCAGCACCTAGAGCCAGAATTAGCAATAAACCACCCCCCACCTCCAAATGGTATCACGCAGACTCTGGCTCTCTCCATAGGACACTGAGGAGAAAGGTTTCCATTTTACTTCCCCCAGTGAGAAGAGGAAGAGGGAGCCACCAAAAAAAGGAAAGCAAAATGGAAGAGAAAGAGAGAAAAGAGAGAGAAACAGAATGAGTAAGACAGGATGATGGAAAGGAAGCACAGAACACTCACTACTGCTCCAAGTCAGAAGCTGCAGTAAAATCATTCACTAGCAGGAACTTCCCTCTCATTGAAGCAAAAGGAAGTTTCAACCCTACGGAGCCTTCCTGTGTGCTAATTAGTGCAGAACTGACTACTGAGGAATCCCTTCAACAAAACCATTTGGACTCACAACTTAACCTGCAAAAAAAGATTTACTCTTAATTAAAAGCCAAGCTGACCTTTTGGAAGGCTTATTTCTGGAAGAAAAGAACTAGCTTTTTAAGATTAATAACTCTTAATAAGTTTCATGACCACAAGACCAATGGGCACGCACAATTGAATATCTGATGGCATCTATGATAAGGATGTCAGACGAACCCATGTCACATCTTCCTGAGCTCAAAATGTGAAATAAAGAGATAGGAGATGGCTCTACAGAGGCCAACTCAATGGGCAGCCTCATTATAAAGAAGCTAACCGTTGGGGGAAGGGAATGGCAAGTGTTTTTGTTCCAACAACCCATAAGAAGGACTGTGTAATGCAAGATGTTGATGTGAGGAAGGAGTGGGGCTGACAGGGTAACCACAGTGTGACCCTGAGGATAGAGGGATATCAATAGCTCTTGGGATCTATTCCCACATTTATGGGGTTCAGCACAGAACTTTCAGAGAAAAGATGGTTTAAACTTATGAAAATCAGAATCTTGTCTTCACCTTTGAGATAGGCCTGGGAAAAGGCAGGAGAGAGAGGCAAAAATAGAAACAAATATGCCTTAGAGATACAAATGGAATTCAGGGTTTCACATTCAGTGTATCTGACCAGAGGTCAGAAGGATTTGATTCTGCATCCTGCCCTTGAGAGTATTTGCTGTAGAATCAATTAACTTCTGTGGATTCAAGTCTTTGCTTGAGAGGGAGAACAATGCCCTTCCTCTGTAGAAGGATTTAGTTGTTTTCACACATGTGCTCACAATAACTCAGTCAGAGCAGATACCAGAGAGAGGTTGGTATCATTCTCCTCATTTTACCAATAAAGCCCCCTAAACACTTGACTCTAAATGGAAGTCAACATTCCAGTTCTGCTGCTTGCTGGCTGTGTGACCCTGGACAGATTACTTAACCTTTATGTGCCTCAGCTTCTTCATCTGTTAAACAAGAATAAGATAACACCTATTTCATAAGGTTAGAATAAAGATTAAATAAAGTAATATAAATAAAATGCTTAGAAGAGTCCTGGTACTCATAGCATTCTGACTGGACTATTGATATGTTGAAATGCTTTTCAATAGTGATCATCTTTCAAGTATTCCTGTTCATTTAGGTCTACCTCAAATTGCTAGTAAGTATACAAAATGATTACTTGCTTTAAAAAAATACAATTTAAACTGCTTTTTTTTAAAAAAAAAAAAACTAGTAAGTATACAAAATGATTACTTTCTTTAAAAAAATACAATTTAAACTTAATTAGCACTCAAAAAATGTCAGTTTTTCTTGAGTAAGGTATCTGACTTGGCATTCTAATTCAGGTCTTCTGACACCAAGATAGATAGCTCATTGGTTAAGAGCATGGGCTTTAAAGTCTAACAGACCAGCATGCAAACCCCATTTCCACAATCTAACTGTAAGACTCAGTTTCCTCATCTGGAAAATGAGTAAGTGATAATTGTACCTACTACATACAATTAATGAGATTATATGTGCAAAGAAAGACATATTCCCTACGGGATGCATGAAGTAAAACTGGATTAAAATGCTTTGAGAAATTCTTCCTCTCGATATTATTTATAGAAGCCTTCCTAGTAACAAGGAATCAGTTAGCCAGAACTGAGCTAATATAACAAGCTTGATCTCAACCATGAATGTAACATGAAATTCTCCTTGGCAGTGATAAGCTCCTGGGAGAAAATGACACAGTGCAAGAGCTGACAGGGAAAATGGCTGATCAGCCACTTAAAACCCAGAATTTACAAGTCAGAAGGCATCCCAGAGGTCATCTCATTTAGCCCAGAGGTTTTATCAACCACTGAGTTGTGCATATACAGCATCAGTGTTTATTTACAAACCTCTCTAACTACTTCTTCAACTAGAAATTATGAAAAGAAACAGAAGCTTTCTCTACAACCGGCATGCCTCCTCCTGGCCCTATCATAAACTAAGTTACTGAAAGGAGAACCCTCTTCTCTCTCTATTACCCGCAAAACCCCGAGACAGAATTTTAGTTGCTGATATGTGCAAATAACAGACATTAAGTGTCTAGGCTTGGGGTGGCGCTGTTCCTTCTCATAGACCTTAATAATTATTAATAAAAATCTGCACATTTTATTTATCTATATTTATAGATACTATAGGCTCAAGTAAATTAAAAGCCTCGCTCCTCTCACACACAATGCTTAATTTATCCAATGATCAAATTCTAAGCAAGCTTGTACTTAAATATAGATTCCTGGAAGTTTAAATAGATTCTGTTAAATATTTGTTTCTGTGACCTGTTGATGGGCATTGAAAAGACTAAATACAAAAGAAGCTGTCTTCTTTTAAGTGGGAAAGGTATATTTGTATCATAGAATATGAAGGATGAGAATAGCTTTCAGGTTCCTTGCAGTGCTTCGAGCTGTGGCACAAATTTCCCAAGCGACACTCTCCCATGTTGGTTAGAGCTAGGTGATTATTTGCATCTAGTACTTCTGTTTGATGAGTCCTTGCTCTCCACTCATAGTCAAGGCTTCTAGGTGTTTTCTGTCCATCTTCATCATTGCAAAATAATATTTTGCTCTTGAAATCTAAGCGCTCTCTCCTCTAATATTTTATTAGAATTTCTTCTTGGTTTTAAAGAATTTTTGCACATTATTCATCCATTTTTACCTGCCTAAAACTTTTAAACCTTTCATTATAGAAATGAACATCCCTAAATACATAAAATTTCTTTAGGAATCAATCTTCAAAGACTCATACAATTTTTATAAACACTTAAAAATATGTGATATCTGCTTAAGGATTCCTGATCTTAATTTTAAAATATTAAGAAAATGCTCAGCAATTATTACAGTTACTTTGAATAGTCGTTACCTATCTCTCACTCATAATTTATAAGTTAGTTGTGGTGTTTCTAAATGATCATCAGATACTCATACACACATTGGTTGGAGTGATTGTGTGAAATGAAACTCATACCCAGCTAAACTTTGGGGACTTTTTTTTGTATATATGGGTTCACCAGGACAGAATTGGGAAGTCAGCCATGTGTAGGCTCTTGCATGAAGGTGAGAAAGAGTAAAGAAAAGAAAGATAACAGATTGATGATATTGCAAGAGAGAGACTAAAAAGATAAGCAGATGAGATACAGTTGGCACGTGTGCAGACAGGAGCAGGAGTGGACAGCGGAACACTAGAGGATGCTGGGAAAGCTGTTACTTCAAAAGCTAGAGTCAAATGCCTCCAGAGATCACACTTGTAAAAGAGTCCAATGAAACAAGCGTTCTGAACTGGCACAGGAAGTCCTCACCCAAAGCTGGGGGGAGGAAACAACTTCAATTTTTTAATTCAAAATTTTTTTTAATTGATGAATGGAAAACAAAACAGATTTGTGAGCCAAATTCAACCTGTGGACTGCTAGTTTGTGACTTCTGCATTAAAGAATAGATATGTCAATAAAGAATCTTAGCTGTAGTGGCAGAGTATAGACTCAAGAGCCAGACTATTTGGATTCAAATCCTGCTCCTAGTTGTGTGACCTTACGCAAGTAACTTAACCTACTGAAGCCTGTTTCCTCATCTGTACGATAAGGTTAATAACTATACTTATCTCATAGGTAGAGTGACCAGATGTCCTAATTGGCCTGGGATAGTCCCAGACTATAGGATATTTTTATAATGATTAGAATGATTAAAAGTATAATTAGTAACAGTGTCCCCTTTACTCTCAAAATTGCCCTACTTATAGGGTCATGGTAGGGTTGAGGACATAACAACCCATGCAAAGTACTGATCATAATGCCTAGAATATGAAAAGTGACTGCCCCTCAAAAAAAAAAAGAAAAAAAAGAAAAAGAAAAGGAAGTAAAAAAGATCACAATAGCTTCAGGCAGGAAAAGATCTTCATGGAATTTGAAAGTGAGAAATGTCTATTTCAGAGTTGTCCCATCCCCCAGCCTCAACCCAATGCCTGAAGGTCACCCAGACCCCTTCACACTAGCTTCTCACCTGTGCTCAGACCCGTTACAGTGCTCTGAAAACTCAGCTGTCCCTTGATCTACGCCTTCAGGACTCCCCTTCAGAGCTCAGCTAGCTGATCTCACTTTCTGACTAGTCCAAGTATTGTGGAGTTCCCAGGAAATTTATGTACTACCCTTCCCAGGTAAGAGATGGAAGTGGATTAATGGGTGGGAAGACTTCAGGCTTGTGGAAGGAGAAATTTGGGGACAACTTTTCATATTCCTTCAAATAAGACCACACCAACAGCTTCTAGGAAACATGAGACCTAC
>NW_006438906.1:4500829-4513822 GCF_000325575.1 Pteropus alecto
TCCCAAATCTGAATTTATTCTAAGCATAAAATCGATGAGTTCAGTGCCTTTCAGTCAAATACTGTTCTTAAACTTAAATCATGGCATTTCTTTAAGTTACCCTCATCTGTTGTGAAAATTAACAGAAGACTGAGAATTTTAATTAAAATACAAACCACAACCCTTTAAGTTTATTTCTTAGTGAAACTATTCCAGTTATCTATTGCTGTAGAGCAAACCACTCCCCAAAACTTAGTGGAGTAAAACAACTATGTATTATTACTTCTTATGGTTCTGGGTGTTGACAAACTCAACTGGATGGTTCATGCTTAAGGTCCTTCATTTGGCTGCAGTCAGACTGCAGTTAGAACAAGTGTCATTTGAAGGTTTCTTCACTCATGTGTTTAGGCTGGAAATGCTGGATGCTACTTGAGCATCCACCTTCAAGCAGCCTCTCCACATGGCTGGAGTAGGCTTCCTTGCAGCATGTTGATCTCAAGACAGACTGCTTACCTGGTGGCTAGATTCCCAAGAGGAGTATTCAAGGAGACCCAACCGAAGCTGCAAAGCTTCTTATCATTTGTCCAAGGAATGGGAACAAGGCCACTCTCTGTGTCGCTTCCACTATATTCTGTTTGTCAAGGGCAAGTCAAGTCACATGCCAACCTCGATTCAATAAGGCGGAGGAATAACTTTCATGCCTCAATGGGAAATAATTTGTATATGAAGAGAGGGAAAGAACTGATGGTCACCATCTTTGAGCTAAGCTACCATACTGTCCATTTATCTCTTTCAACAATGTTAAGATGGAATGGAAGACTGAGAAAGTTGACTAGCATTTCCTAAATGGATAGTCTTAATTTTTTTTAAATTCTTGTTCTGTAAGTGATATGTTTATTTTTTAAATTAGCACATAGAAATGAGTAAATAAAAATAATTTAACCACTCCTGTCACCCAGAGAAAATCACTTCTACTTTGGTTATAGGCAATATTAATATTTACCTCATTAGAAAGAATTCAGACAATTTTTCAGCTCTTCCCACTTTGAACACAAACTTAGTCCAGGAAATTACTTGATGCTACTCAACTTTGTTGGATGGGCAAAGAGCCAGCCCCCAGATGTCAAGACAAATATTGGGGCTTAGAGACTGAATGAGTTAGAGGAGACAAATGATTTGAGCAGACACCTCGTTGAGGTTGTGAGAGGGAACATCTGCTGTCCTATTTGCAAAGGTGTTTGGTAATTAAGAAGACGGTGTAAATGCACAAATGGAGGGGCCTGTATTGAAATTCAGAGCATGAACACTGATGTCAGCGTTTTGTAGCTAATTAGATGGAGAGTATTACATTGTGTCTCTAATTTTACAGAATGAAAGCAGAATGTTCTTCTCCATTAGGGTTTACTCTCAATTTTCAAGCAGAGAATGGCCTTGTTCCCATTCCTTGGACAACATAAGGTGCAAGAATAAAGCACAGTAACTAAGCCTCAGTTCCTTACATTAGCTAGCTCAAATTTTCAGGCTTACTAGTTTTAAATGACATAATAAAGTCACAACTCCTATGTAAAAATGTTGGTGCCTCAGGTTCTTAAGCACTTGGCCAGAGAAAGTCCAGTTCTTTTACCAGCTTCCTGTTAACCAGTATTTATGAGACGCCCATGGAATCATTTCATGTGCCATGATGCTGTTTTCATGGCTTATTGCAGCCTCAGCCACTGGTGAGGCTCTGGCTGCTGCTGGTGGCTCCCCTGTAGTCTCTGGACTTGCTTCCAATTTCTAGCTGCTATTGTTTTCTGCTGTCCTGTTCTGAATTTCTCTCAGTGAATGCAAGCTTTAATGTTTAAAAGTTGTTTTGTGGGGATTGGAGTTAATGGAGAGGAAATATATCCTCTTCTAAAGCCAGACAGCAGATTTGGCTCTCTACAGTTCCCTGAAGTCTCCCGTGGGGTCCCCTGTCTGTCTGATTCTTCACATTCCTCAAGTAGATAGTACTAGCTCACCTTTCTCCATAACAGGTATCCTTTTAGAGTCAAGGGCATAAACATCCACGAAAGCTCAAGAGAGGAGAACTTCCCCTCCTTACCTTACTCCAGCCTGAGACTTGCCTCCTGAGACCCTTTTCTGCTCCCAGATCCGGCTTCTTTACAAGAGTGGTTGACAATGGCCAATCCCAGGAGGAGGAAACCCTCCTCTACACCCTACTCCCTCTGGCCTTCAATAGGACAATATATTTCCAGAAAATTTTATTCAGCTTTCTAAATACAATTGTAAGATCCTGGTCTGGTACAACCAAACCCAGGGCAGTTCCTCCTCTCAGCCTCTCTTCCAGAGTAAACCACCTTCCAGCTGTCTCAGCTCCTGACTCTTCTAAGCTTCGATTTTAATATTCACATATATACCTCTCAAGAACAAGCAACAAGTACAGAGCTATCAAAATTCTTACAAAGGAAAGCAATGTTTTTTGACACTAGCACCCAAAACAGCAACCAACTCGGCTGAGCAACGTGTTAAAATACCCACCGCTCAGCTTCAGGGTCCCAACCTTCCAGTAAATTCCCTGTATTCACGTCTTCCACAAGGACAAAGCAAATGCTTTGCTTCTTGACCAAAGACTCACTGTGGTGGTTTTCCCAAATTATCAGGACAGACCACTTGACAGGTATATTTAAGCCCTCATCCCTTGGAGAAGGAAAATTGCACTTTGGATGCTTCAAATGGTTAGGACTTTGTGTCCATTGTTGTTTTAATTATCAATCGCCTAATGATATATAAAGTTGAGTATCTTTTCATAAGCTTATTTTCCACCTATATTTCTTCTTTGGTGGGATGCCTGCTCAGGTTATTTGCCTATTTTTTAATTGGGTTGTTCTTTTTCTTATTATTGAATCATAAGAGTTCTTTGTATATTTTGGATAGCAGTCTATCAAATATGTCTTTTGCAAGTATTTTCTCCCATTCTGTGCTTGTCTTTTCATTCTCTTCAGTGTTTTTTGCAGAAGTTTTCAATTTTAATGAAATCTAGTTTATCAATTATTTCTTTCATGGATCTTGTCTCTGATGTGTTATTTTAAAAGTTATCACCATGCCCAAGATTTTCTCTGATGTCATCTTCTACAGGTTTTATAGTTTTGCATTTTACATTTACATCTTTAATTAATTTTAAGTCAATTTTTATGAAGGGTGTTATGTTTGTGTCTAAATTCGTATTTTTACATGTGGATGTCCAGTTGTTTCAGCACTAGTTGTTGAAAAATGTTCTTTGCTCCATTGTATTGCCTTTGTTTCTTTGTAAAAGATCAGTTGACTATATTTATTTGAGTCTTTCTGGGCTCTCTTTCCTGTTCTACTGATGTATTTGTTAATACCACACTATCTTGATTACTATAGCTTTGCAGTAAGTCTTGAAGTTGGATAGTGTCAGTCACCTGATTTTGTTCTTGTCCTTTCCTATTATTGAGTTGGTTATTCAGGTTCTTTTGTTTCTCCACATAAGCTTTAGAGTCAGTTTGTCTACATGTACAAAATAACTTCTGGTATTTTCACTGAGATTGCATTGAATCTATAAAGTTAGTAAGAATTGACATCCTTTACAATGCTGTCTTCTTATCTATAAGAATATAGATATCACTCCATTTATTCAGTTCTTTGATTTCCTTGATCAGAGTTTCATAGTTTTCTTCATATAGGTCTTGTACATATTTTGTTAAATTTATACCTAATTATTTCATCTTTGAGGGTGCTAATGCAAATGTATTGTGTTTTGAATTTCAAATTCCACTTGTTCATTGTTGGTATATAGGAAAGTGATTGATTTTTATATATTAAATTTGTATCCTACAACCTTGCCATAATCACTTATTAGCTCCACAAGTTTTTTTGTTGATTCTTTCAAATTTCTACATAGACAAATGATGTCATCCACAAAGACCTTATGTCTTCTTTCCCAAATGTATACCTTCTATTTCCTTTTGTGTTTTATTGCGTAATCTAGAACTTCCACTAGGATGCTGAAACAGAGTGGTGAGAGAGAACATTCTATTGATATGATCATGTGATTATTCTTTTTTAACCTGTTGATTAAATGATTTTTGAAAGTTGAACCAGCCTTGCATACTTGTAATAAATCCCACTTAGTTATAGTATTTATAAATCTTTTTCTACATTGCTGGATTCTATTTGCTAACATTTTGTTGAGGACTTTTATATCTGTGTTCAGGAGAATTGTTGGTCTGTAGTTTTCTTTTCTTGTAATGTCTTTGTCTGGTTTTGGAATAGAATGAGTTAGGAAGTATTCTCTCTGCTTCTGTCTTCTGGACAAGATTGTAGAGAATCGGTATAATTTCTTCCTTAAATATTTGGTAAAATCACTAATGAATCCATCTGGGCCTGGTGCTTTCTATTTTGGGAAAGTTACTAATTATTGATTCAATTTCTTTAATGGATATAGGCCTATGTATATTTTCTATTTCTTCTTGTATGGTTTGTCAGATTGTGTATTTTAAAAAATTGGTCCCCTTCATCTAGGCTATTGAATTTTGGGGCATAGTGTTGTCATAATATTACATTATTACCTTTTTACGTCTGTGGGATTCATAGTGATGTCTTTTTCATTTCTGATATTAGTTATCTGGGTCATTTCTCTTTTTTCTTTAATTAGCTTGGCTAGAGGTTATTAATTTTATTGATATTTTCAGAGAACCAGCTTTTGATTTTGTTGAGCTTCCCTGCTGATTTCCTGTTTTCAATTTCATTGATTTCTGCCCTAATTTTTATTTATTTCCTTCTGCTTACTTTGGATTTAACTTGCTCTTTTTTGTCCTAGTTTCCTAAAATGGAAGCTTAGAGTATTGATTTTAGATCTTTCTTCTTTTCTAATATATGTAATTAATGTTATAAATTTCCCTCTAAGCACTGCTTTTACATCCCACAAATTTTGATAAGTTGTATTTTCACTTAGTTCAAAGTATTTTTAAATTTCTCTCAAGATTTCTTCTTTGACCTATATGTACTTAGAAGTGAGTTTAGTCTTTAAAAATTGGAATTTTCCAACTGTCTTTCTGCTGTTGATTCCTACTTTAATTCCACTGTGGTCTGAAAGCAGATATTGTATGATTTCCATTTTCTCTAGTTTGTTAAGGTGTGTTTTAAGGCCCAGAATATAGTCTATCTTGGTGGATGTTCCATGTGAGCTTGAGAAAAATGTGTATTCTGCTGTCGTTGGATTAAGGAGTCTATAGATGTCAATTATACCCAGTAGATGTATGGTAATGTTGAGTTATTATGTCCTTACTGATATTCTGTCTGCTGGATGTGTCCATTTCTGATAGAGAGATGTTGAAGTCTCCAACTATGATAGCAGATTCATCTATTTCTCCTTGCATTTCTATCACTTTTTGCCTCATGTATTTTGACACTTCGTTGTTAGGCGCATACACATAAGAATTGTGTCTTCTTGAAAAATTGACATCTTTATCTGTATGTAATGCCCCTCTTTATCCCTTATAACTTTCCTTGCTGTGAAGTCTGCTCTGCACAAAGCCTACTGGAGCCTAATTCCAGTAGGTTAGGCTCCAGTAAACAGTTTCAGTTGAAGGCAGAACTTGTTAAGAAGAACAGAATGCTCGGGAGTATTTGAAATTGGCTACTTTCTCCCCTTCCCTGCCAGAAGGCTGAGAGAATTTTCCTTTAATTTTCATGTAAGAACCTGATAGAGGTCCCATAGGTAAAACTCACAAAAGTGTGAGCTCCACTACCCTCGAATTTTTATCTCTTAAATTCGTCCACACTAAGCCTCTAGCAATTGATCAATGAGTGTTCAAGTTTTCATACCCTGGTACTGGTTCCCACAGAGGTGGATTTCTACTCTGATAAGTTGTGATTTTCTGTATCTGCCTGTTTGTCTGTCCAATTTGGGGAGTAGCAATTTTCTTTGTAATCTCACTTCTCTGATGGATCTAAGAATTGTCGATTTTACACTTTGTTCAGCTTTTTGCTTATTGTTAGGATGAAGTGACAACTTTTAACCTCCTTACATGCCAGACTAGAAACCAGAAGTCCTCCTGCATTAGCTCTAAAGCAGCGGTCCCTAGTCTTTTTGGCACCAGGGACCAGAGCCCCTATGAAAATTTAATGCCTGATGATCTGAGGTGGAGCTGAGGTGGTGATGCTAGTGCTGGGGAGAGGTTGCAAATACAAATGAAGCTTCATTTGCTTGCTCACTGCTCACCTCCTGCTGTGCTGCCCAGTTCTTAACAGACCACAGACTGGTACCAGTCAGCAATGTGGGGGTTGGAGAACTCTGCTCTAAAGCATCAGTTTCCCTGCTTCAACTCTTATGTCTCGTCTTTGGACAATACTGCACATTGTATTTCTGAGAGACTATTTCTCTGGGGTATGTGCCCCAAACTTTCTCATCCACAGAGTTTTACAAACCCTGGTACTGTGATATTTACAGTTCTTCATTTCTTTAACTCAGATGATTCATCTTGTGTGGTCATAATCAACTAGTAGAAAGGGGCCCAAGATCAGCAGGGGTTAGCAGTATCTTTAGATTAGAGCTATCTCTCTGGAATGAGACTGCCTTTTGTCACTCATGAAAGAGTTCAACACATTATTGCCTATTCCCACAGAGGGTCTCAAGTTGGTCTGCAAACACTGGTGCGATCACCATTTTTGTTTACTGAGACCAAAGAAGATTAAGGGACTCCATTCTAATCCCATAGGGTTATAGCCTCCTATATATGTACACACATACAGGTATATTCCTTAGACTCTGCTTTCAGTCTACCCTCAGTAATCAATAAAAGACTTAGGAAAGAGACAAAATATTTAAGTTCCAAGTATACGCTTCATCCAGCAATCCATACAATTCAAGGCTTTCATTTTGACATTCACTCATTCAATCATTCACTTACTAATTCACTTAGCCAATCATTCATTCACTCTTTGTTTATATTCATCCTATTTAATTTATTCAATAAATTATTCATTCATTTCTTCAATCATTTAACTTATCATTTAATGAATCATCCACAAAATCACTTAATTACATGCATCATTCCACTGAAAACATAATTTGATCATTTATACTATGAGTCACACAGTCAGTAGTACTTCCTGTGATCCATAGTTTTGATTTTGACATTCAATAATTCATTTATTAATTTACTCAATTATTGAGTCATTCATTCAATCATATTTATTCATTCTATTGTAATCACTATCTATCCAGTCATTCATTCAATGTTTACTAGATACCAGCACTGGACCAAGAACTGCAGATTCAAAGATGAAAAGGCTGGATGACTCATGTTTCCCCTTTGCATAAAGGCAGCCACTTCTTCCTTTACTGTAACAAGGTAGGACTAGAGTTCTGGAGGGAAGGTTAGAGCTAGGCACACTTCTTTACAGTGCCATGATTCACAGTCATAAAGGCCTAACCTGGCATTGTTATCACTATTCCAACACAGTCTTGGGGTTCACAGTTTCTGGAGGATGCCAAGATGGAGTCACACTCTACCTGATTATTGGCACAATCTTAAATGAAAGTTAACCTTAGCTTTGGCAGGGCTCCCAAAAATTTGTTTCTTAACTAGTTCTTGATGATGCCAACCTACATGTCCATAGCTTTAACATAGTCTTATGTCCCCATGAAACTGAGGCTTCCTCTCAGACTTTGCCCCCCTACAAAGCAGCCATACACAATTGCCAGTCATCACAAAGAAAAATATGGTACTCTGTGATGCACTGGAATGAGGAAAAAAAGCCTTGTTTGACACTCACACAATGAAAAACAGGAGAGACTTCACTGGAAGGATCCTATAAACACCATGACTTATGACCACTAATGGTCTATGATGTTATTCTACTTCTCTCCAGTCTATTCTGATGAGGATTGACAAGTGCAGAAGCCAGTTTGTAGAGAGGAGAGGGACTTGCTTTTTTCACGTGCTGTTTGATAAGCACATCCAAGGATACTGTGACTCTGCTTTGTAAAAGGCAAGAGTTTACTCACATGGATGGGATCAGTCTGAGACACCCTCAATGAAGTAGACATTGGTGAAATTATTTTTTTCTTCCAATCTATATATTGCAAGAAGTTTATCATGTATTCACTCACACATTCATTGAGCGCTGTGCTAGTCACTAGAAATAGAAAGATGGAGCAGGTAGGTCCTTCGCTACCTCAGGTAGCTCAGAGTCTAGTGAAGAGACAGACGGGTAAATAATAAACCCAAATAATAGAAGCATCACACCAAGTCTAGGAAACAGACACAATATATAGGAGATATATATTGGCTTCTTCTAATTTGGAGACCATGTGTAGAGATTATCTACAGGGTCCTACCATCTACTGAGAATCTATTATATACCAAGCTCTGTAGTAAGTGTTTATATGCCCTATCCTATTTCATTCTTTCGACAATTGTACAAGATAATTATTACTATGATTATTTTTCTTTTCCATAGGAAGAAACTGAAACTTCAGAGAGGATCATGTGACTTGTGCAAAGCTAAATATTTAGAAATTAGTGGAGTTAGAATTTGCAGTAAGGAAGATCAGTTAAGAAACTTTTGTAGTTATACAAGCAAAATAATTATAGTGGCCCACACTTTCTCCACTGATTCTACCTGCTTCCCCAGGCAGTGTATGGTGCCTGTGTTATCCAGATACTACTCTACCACTGAAAAACTATGAACATTTTTGGCTCTCCAGACTTACTGACCTTGACTCTAGAACGATCAACTTGAAACTTTTTTTAAATCTTCAAGTTCAGTATCCACCTAGAAAAAAGAAAAAGGTACCTAATCCTCATTTTGGCTTTTCCATCAACTTCTCGTTCCATAAAGATCCAACTATGCCTGCAGGACATTAGAGAAATTGCTAATAAAAATATCTAGGGAACTTGGAACAGAAGTTTAATATTCCATGTGGCACTTCAGAGCCATTCTATTCACTACACAGCCATGTTTATTTAAATTTGTCAATATCTCCCTGACCAATGGGCTTAGAGCAGAGTTCCCTGAGTACACTTATTTGTTGCCTCTGGATCAAAACTCCCATTATTGACCACTCTTGGACTTTCCATTTGATTCAATCTTTCCATTGAGCTGATGAGCTTGAGCTAATGATATACACTGCCTCACCCAACCTCTCTTTCCTTGGACTTCTCTTTTTTTATCCGTCTTCACTCTCTGTGGACCATCCAGTCTCATATATGTCTACATGTGCTGACAATTCCCACATTTGTAACTACAGTTGGAAACTTCCTGCCTCATATCTCCAACTATCTACTCATCATTTTCAGCTAGAGGTCTAATAAACATCCTAAATTTGCCAGGTCCAGAATTGAGCTCTTGATAAAGCCAAAGAAATTGAAAAAAATAAGATCAAGAGCTCAATTCTGTACAGCCATTACCTCAATCAATTCTAGAACACAATTTCATCACCCCAAAAAGAAACCCCATACTCATTAGCTGCCACCCCTTACTCCTCCAGCCCTATGCAACCAGTAACCTACTATCTGTCCTTATAGATTTGCCTATTCTAAACAATTCATATAAATGGAATCATACAGTATTTCATAACTAGCTTTTTTCACTTAACATAATGTTTTCAAGGTTCATTCATGCTGTAACATGTATCAGTATTATATTCCTTTTTATGGCTGACTAATATTCCATTTCGATGAACATACCATAATTTATCTGTTCATCATGATAGATATTTGAGTTGTTTCCACTTTTTAGCTATTATGAATAATGTTACTATGAACATTTATATAGAAGTTTTCATGCAGACATATGGTCTAATTTCTCCTGGGTTTAAAACTAAAAGTAGAATTGCTAGGTCACATTGTAACTCTATGTTTAAACTGCCAGACTGTGTTCTAAAGCAGCTGTACTAATTTTACATTCACACCAGCAACTGTATGAGGCTTCCAATTTCTCCACATTCTCGCCAGCACTTATTATCATCTGCTTTTTTTTATTGTAGCCATTCTTGTGGGTGTGAGGGGGTACTTCATTGTGGTTTTGATTAGCAGTTCTTTGATGATCAAAGATATTAAGCATCTTTCTCCATGTTTAGTGGCCATTTGTATATCTTCTTTGGAGAAATATCTATTCAAATCCTTTGCCTACTTTTTTAATTGGGCTATTTGTCTTTTAATTATTGAGTTGTATGAGTTCTTTGCATATTCTAGATACGAGTTTCTTATCAGATATATGATTTGCAAACATTTTCTCTCATTTTGTAGTTTGTCTTTTCACTTTCTAAATATGTTCTTTGAAACACAAAAGTTCTAATTTTGATGAAGTCTAATTTATCTATTTTTCCTTTTATTGCTTGTGTTTTTGATGTCATATCTAAGAAATCATCCAAGGCCACAAAGATTTATCCTTATGATTTTGAATTCTTGATCTTACTCATAAGAAAGCATAGTCATCATGGTTACATATCACAGTTGACAGCATCTTCATTCTTGCAGGTGTCCAGGCCTAGACTTGGAGTTATCTTTGACTCTTCTTTATCTCCCTTCTCTTCAGTGCTTTAGCATTTCCTGTCACCTCTAACTCCAAATACTTCCAGGACCTGACCAGTTTTCATCCCTGCCACTGCTTCTACCTGGTTCGAGCCTCCATCATCTTGCACTTAATTATCAGAAAAGACTTCTCACTGGTCTCTCTTCTGCAGTTTAGGCTCAACACAGCAGTTGAAATGATCTGGTTAAAATATCAGCAGGTCATGTGATTCCTCTGCTTTAAATCCTTCAATGGCATTCCATCTCACTCAGAGTAAGAGCTATAGTCCTTGCAATGACCTAAAAGGCCCTGTTCTATTTCTGATCTCCATTCCTATTCACCATATGCTTAGGCCACACGGGGTGGCTTGTTTGGCTGGAACACATCAGGCAAACTCCTACCTCAGGGTCTTTGCACTTGCTAGAACTTTTGACTTGAATACTAACCTCCAAATAATATTTAGTTTACTCCATGTCATTCAAGTATCACCTTCTAATGAAGACTTTAATGGCCATTCTACTTGAAATTGCAACTGAATAACCTCCTTTCCTTTTTACTTTTTTCTCTATAGCATTTATTACAATCTGATACCCTTTATTTTAGGTTTAGCAAAATTGAGTGGAATGCAGCGTTTCCATATACCCCCTGACCCCACACCATTCAGCCTCTTCCACTTCAACATCTTTGTTATGAACTTATTCTGTGCCCCCTCTCCCCGCAAACAATTTATACGTTGAAGCCGTAATCCCCAAGCACCTCAGAATGTGACTGTACTTGGAGGTAGGGCCTTGATAGAGGGCATATGAGTAGGTCCTAACCCAGTATTACTGATATGCCTATAAGAAGAGGAAATTTGGACACACAAAGAGATACCATGAGTGCATATGCACAGAGAAAAGACCATGCGAGGATAGAGAGAGAAAGTGGCCATCAGCAAGCCAAGGAGAGGCCTCAGGAGGAATCAACCCTGCTGATGCCATGATTTTGAACTTCAGCGTCCAGAACTGAGAAAATTAATTTCTGTTGTTTAAGCCACCCAATTTGTGGTATTTCATTATAGCAGCCCTAACAAACTAAAACAGTCCTGCACCAAAGTGGTACATTTACAATTAGATTATAACCAATGAACCTACACTGACACATCATTATCACCCAGAGTGCATACGTTACATTCAGGTTCACTCTTGGTGTTGTACTTTCTATGGGTTTAGAGAAATGAATTCACCATAATAGTATACTATTCTGTACCCTAATGGACTATTCAAATAGTCCAAAAGTGGAAACAATCTACATGTTTATGAACAAAAGAAGAGATAAATTGTAGTATATTCTTACGATGGAGTATATCTCAGCAATAGAAGAGAACAAACTATTGATCCATGCAGCGACAGGAATCTCAAAAACATGCCAAGTGAAAAGAAGCCGGACCTAAGAGAATGCACAGTGTGTGATTCCATTCATGTAAAGCATAAAAGTAGGCAAAACTAGTCTCTGGTGATAACAATCCAAACAGTGGTTACTCTCTGGAGAGGGCATGGATTGGGACAGGAAATGAAGGGACTTTCTGGGGTAATGGAAATGTATAGTATGTTCCACACCTTGGTCGGGATGGTAGTTACGTGGGACTATACATTTGTCAAAACTCAGCAAACCGTATACTTAAAATCTGCACATACTAGTGCATGTAAAAATTATAACTTGATTTAAAAAATAAGAATATTAAGGAAGGAAAAAGAATCCCTATTAAGGTGAAAAGAAGGGCAATGGTTCCTGGTTTCTGTGATAACATTAAGCTCTATATTTGGTCTATGTGTTTAAATGAATTTCTATTACCCTGGGATTATTGAAAGTAATCATCAGCCAGAAGACAGTGAAAGGAAAAAGAGACAGATCTTCCAGAAATCATTATCCCCATGATTTTTTTAAAGCACATTTTTCAGTCATTATCTTGAGAGAAAACAGCAGCTGGGTCTCTTAACAAAGAGGTTTAATAGGCTACTAGAAAAAAAGAGGAGAAATTGAGGCAAACAATGCCTGTTTCAGTGCCAGCCACACAAAACCAAGCCTGGTAAGGTGAAGCTCATGGCTCCTCTCCGCCACTAGCATCATTAGAGACATAACACAATAATGAAGGGCCCTCCAATTATTGCCGTGATTTGAGGCATATTGTTCAAAACATTCTAAAACCTGAAATTGCAGCAGCAAATGCATTGATGGTCCTCGCCCTCATCTGTAAAAATAGATGTAAATGCAAAAAGAAAGAAGATCTGAGGCTCTTTGGGTCCCCATGTGCATTGTCAATCCACTATCCCTTGCCTTTTTTTTTTTTTTTACCTTCCTTGCCAATTTCAAATCCATCTGGGGTTGAGCAGCTGGTTTCAAAGTTTCTGTCTGACCTCCAACTCAGTTTATTCATCTCTTACCTTTTCAGTTTTGCACAAAATTAGCAAAACACAAGTAATAGACGATTTGTAAAGACATCACGCAAAG